>NC_142643.1:20017500-20320530 GCF_053813885.1 Theobroma cacao
GCATCACGTTTCTCGAGGTAAACATTCAAATATAATCTGTTTTAACCCAAAATGTAAAAAAATTCAACTTAAAATAAGTTATAAGATTATATAATCATTGAAAAAAAGAAATAAAGCTTTTGAAGGCATAAGTGACTATAAAAGAAGTTTTCTTCTCAATGAATGCTTTTTCCTTCACGTTTCTCGAGGTACACATTCAATTATAATCTGTTTTAAGCCAAAATGTAAAAAAATTCAACTTAAAATAAGTTATAAGATTATATAATCATTGAAAAAAAGAAATAAAGCTTTTGAAGGCATAAGTGACTATAAAAGAAGTTTTCTTCTCAATGAATGCTTTTTCCTTCACGTTTCTCGAGGTAAACATTCAATTATAATCTGTTTTACCTAAAAATGTAAAAAAATTCAACTTAAAATCAATTATGAGATTATATGATCATTTAAAGGCATAAATAAAGCTTTTGAAGGCATAAGTGACTATAAAAGAAGGTGACTATAAAAGAAGTTTTCTTCTCAATGAATGGTTTTTGCTTCACGTTTCCCGAGGTAAACATTTAATTATAATCTGTTTTAACCCAAAACGTAAAAAAAATTCAACTTAAAATCAATTATGAGATTATATGATCATTTAAAGGCATAAATAAAGCTTTTGAAGGCATAAGTGACTATAAAAGAAGTTTTCTTCTCAATGAATCGTTTTTGCATCACGTTTCCCGAGCTAAACATTCAATTATAATCTGTTTTAACCCAAAACGTAAAAAAATTCAACTTAAAATAAGTTATAAGATTATATAATCATTTAAAGGGAGAAATAAAGCTTTTGAAGGCATAAGTGACTATAAAAGAAGTTTTCTTCTCAATGAATGCTTTTTCCTTCACGTTTCCCGAGGTAAACATTCAATTATAATCTGTTTTACCAAAAAATGTAAAAAAATTCAACTTAAAATCAATTATGAGATTATATGATCATTTAAAGGCATAAATAAAGCTTTTGAAGGCATAAGTGACTATAAAAGAAGTTTTCTTCTCAATGAATCGTTTTTGCATCACGTTTCCCGAGGTAAACATTTAATTATAATCTGTTTTAACCCAAAACGTAAAAAAAATTCAACTTAAATTCAATTATGAGATTATCTGATCATTTAAAGGCATAAATAAAGCTTTTGAAGGCATAAGTGACTATAAAAGAAGTTTTCTTCTCAATGAATCGTTTTTGCATCACGTTTCTCGAGGTAAACATTCAATTATAATCTGTTTTAACCCAAAATGTAAAAAAATTCAACTTAAAATAAGTTATAAGATTATAGAATCATTTAAAGGGAGAAATAAAGCTTTTGAAGGCATAAGTGACAATAAAAGAAGTTTTCTTCTCAATGAATGCTTTTTCCTTCACGTTTCCCAAGGTAAACATTCAATTATAATCTGTTTTACCTAAAAATGTAAAAAAATTCAACTTAAAATCAATTATGAGATTATATGATCATTTAAAGGCATAAATAAAGCTTTTGAAGGCATAAGTGACTATAAAAGAAGTTTTCTTCTCAATGAATGGTTTTTGCATCACGTTTCCCGAGGTAAACATTCAATTATTATCTGTTTTAACCCAACACGTAAAAAAATTCAACTTAAAATAAGTTATAAGATTATATAATCATTTAAAGGGAGAAATAAAGCTTTTGAAGGCATAAGTGACTATAAAAGAAGTTTTCTTCTCAATGAATGCTTTTTCCTTCACGTTTCCCGAGGTAAACATTCAATTATAATCTGTTTTACCAAAAAATGTAAAAAAATTCAACTTAAAATCAATTATGAGATTATATGATCATTTAAAGGCATAAATAAAGCTTTTGAAGGCATAAGTGACTATAAAAGAAGTTTTCTTCTCAATGAATTGTTTTTGCATCACGTTTCTCGAGGTAAACATTCAATTATAATCTGGTTTAACCCAAAATGTAAAAAAATTCAACTTAAAATAGGTTATAAGATTATATAATCATTTAAAAGGAGAAATAAAGCTTTTGAAGGCATAAGTGACTATAAAAGAAGTTTTCTTCTCAATGAATGGTTTTTGCTTCACGTTTCCCGAGGTAAACATTCAATTATAATCTGTTTTAACCCAAAACGTAAAAAAATTCAACTTAAAATAAGTTATAAGATTATATAATCATTTAAAGGGAGAAATAAAGCTTTTGAAGGCATAAGTGACTATAAAAGAAGTTTTCTTCTCAATGAATGGTTTTTGCTTCACGTTTCCCGAGGTAAACATTTAATTATAATCTGTTTTAACCCAAAACGTAAAAAAAATTCAACTTAAAATCAATTATGAGATTATATGATCATTTAAAGGCATAAATAAAGCTTTTGAAGGCATAAGTGACTATAAAAGAAGTTTTCTTCTCAATGAATCGTTTTTGCATCACGTTTCTCGAGGTAAACATTCAATTATAATCTGTTTTGACCAAAAATGTAAAAAAATTCAACTTAAAATAAGTTATAAGATTATAGAATCATTTAAAGGGAGAAATAAAGCTTTTGAAGGCATAAGTGACTATAAAAGAAGTTTTCTTCTCAATGAATGCTTTTTCCTTCACGTTTCCCGAGGTAAACATTCAATTATAATCTGTTTTACCTAAAAATGTAAAAAAATTCAACTTAAAATCAATTATGAGATTATATGATCATTTAAAGGCATAAATAAAGCTTTTGAAGGCATAAGTGACTATAAAAGAAGTTTTCTTCTCGATGAATCGTTTTTGCATCACGTTTCCCGAGGTAAACATTTAATTATAATCTGTTTTAATCCAAAACGTAAAAAAAATTCAACTTAAAATCAATTATGAGATTATCTGATCATTTAAAGGCATAAATAAAGCTTTTGAAGGCATAAGTGACTATAAAAGAAGTTTTCTTCTCAATGAATCGTTTTTGCATCACGTTTCTCGAGGTAAACATTCAATTATAATCTGTTTTAACCCAAAATGTAAAAAAATTCAACTTAAAATAAGTTATAAGATTATAGAATCATTTAAAGGGAGAAATAAAGCTTTTGAAGGCATAAGTGACAATAAAAGAAGTTTTCTTCTCAATGAATGCTTTTTCCTTCACGTTTCCCAAGGTAAACATTCAATTATAATCTGTTTTACCTAAAAATGTAAAAAAATTCAACTTAAAATCAATTATGAGATTATATGATCATTTAAAGGCATAAATAAAGCTTTTGAAGGCATAAGTGACTATAAAAGAAGTTTTCTTCTCAATGAATGGTTTTTGCATCACGTTTCCCGAGGTAAACATTCAATTATTATCTGTTTTAACCCAAAACGTAAAAAAATTCAACTTAAAATAAGTTATAAGATTATATAATCATTTAAAGGGAGAAATAAAGCTTTTGAAGGCATAAGTGACTATAAAAGAAGTTTTCTTCTCAATGAATGCTTTTTCCTTCACGTTTCCCGAGGTAAACATTTAATTATAATCTGTTTTAACCCAAAACGTAAAAAAAATTCAACTTAAAATCAATTATGAGATTATATGATCATTTAAAGGCTTAAATAAAGCTTTTGAAGGCATAAGTGACTATAAAAGAAGTTTTCTTCTCAATGAATGGTTTTTGCATCACGTTTCCCGAGGTAAACATTCAATTATTATCTGTTTTAACCCAAAACGTAAAAAAATTCAACTTAAAATAAGTTATAAGATTATATAATCATTTAAAGGGAGAAATAAAGCTTTTGAAGGCATAAGTGACTATAAAAGAAGTTTTCTTCTCAATGAATGCTTTTTACATCACGTTTCCCGAGGTAAACATTCAATTATAATCTGTTTTAACCCTAAACGTAAAAAAATTCAACTTAAAATAAGTTATAACATTATATAATCATTTAAAGGGAGAAATAAAGCTTTTGAAGGCATAAGTGACTATAAAAGAAGTTTTCTTCTCAATGAATGCTTTTTCCTTCACGTTTCCCGAGGTAAACATTCAATTATAATCTGTTTTACCAAAAAATGTAAAAAAATTCAACTTAAAATCAATTATGAGATTATATGATCATTTAAAGGCATAAATAAAGCTTTTGAAGGCATAAGTGACTATAAAAGAAGTTTTCTTCTCAATGAATTGTTTTTGCATCACGTTTCTCGAGGTAAACATTCAATTATAATCTGTTTTAACCCAAAATGTAAAAAAATTCAACTTAAAATAGGTTATAAGATTATATAATCATTTAAAAGGAGAAATAAAGCTTTTGAAGGCATAAGTGACTATAAAAGAAGTTTTCTTCTCAATGAATGGTTTTTGCATCACGTTTCCCGAGGTAAACATTCAATTATAATCTGTTTTAACCCAAAACGTAAAAAAATTCAACTTAAAATAAGTTATAAGATTATATAATCATTTAAAGGGAGAAATAAAGCTTTTGAAGGCATAAGTGACTATAAAAGAAGTTTTCTTCTCAATGAATGGTTTTTGCTTCACGTTTCCCGAGGTAAACATTTAATTATAATCTGTTTTAACCCAAAACGTAAAAAAAATTCAACTTAAAATCAATTATGAGATTATATGATCATTTAAAGGCATAAATAAAGCTTTTGAAGGCATAAGTGACTATAAAAGAAGTTTTCTTCTCAATGAATCGTTTTTGCATCACGTTTCCCGAGCTAAACATTCAATTATAATCTGTTTTAACCCAAAACGTAAAAAAATTCAACTTAAAATAAGTTATAAGATTATATAATCATTTAAAGGGAGAAATAAAGCTTTTGAAGGCATAAGTGACTATAAAAGAAGTTTTCTTCTCAATGAATGCTTTTTCCTTCACGTTTCCCGAGGTAAACATTCAATTATACTCTGTTTTACCAAAAAATGTAAAAAAATTCAACTTAAAATCAATTATGAGATTATATGATCATTTAAAGGCATAAATAAAGCTTTTGAAGGCATAAGTGACTATAAAAGAAGTTTTCTTCTCAATGAATCGTTTTTGCATCACGTTTCCCGAGGTAAACATTCAATTATTATCTGTTTTAACCCAAAACGTAAAAAAATTCAACTTAAAATAAGTTATAAGATTATATAATCATTTAAAAGGAGAAATAAAGCTTTTGAAGGCATAAGTGACTATAAAAGAAGTTTTCTTCTCAATGAATGGTTTTTGCTTCACGTTTCCCGAGGTAAACATTCAATTATTATCTGTTTTAACCCAAAACGTAAAAAAATTCAACTTAAAATAAGTTATAAGATTATATAATCATTTAAAAGGAGAAATAAAGCTTTTGAAGGCATAAGTGACTATAAAAGAAGTTTTCTTCTCAATGAATGGTTTTTGCTTCACGTTTCCCGAGGTAAACATTCAATTATTATCTGTTTTAACCCAAAATGTAAAAAAATTCAACTTAAAATAAGTTATAAGATTATATAATCATTTAAAAGGAGAAATAAAGCTTTTGAAGGCATAAGTGACTATAAAAGAAGTTTTCTTCTCAATGAATGGTTTTTGCTTCACGTTTCCCGAGGTAAACATTCAATTATAATCTGTTTTAACCCAAAACGTAAAAAAAATTCAACTTAAAATCAATTATGAGATTATATGATCATTTAAAGGCATAAATAAAGCTTTTGAAGGCATAAGTGACTATAAAAGAAGTTTTCTTCTCAATGAATCGTTTTTGCATCACGTTTCTCGAGGTAAACATTCAATTATAATCTGTTTTAACCCAAAACGTAAAAAAATTCAACTTAAAATAAGTTATAAGATTATATAATCATTTAAAGGGAGAAATAAAGCTTTTGAAGGCATAAGTGACTATAAAAGAAGTTTTCTTCTCAATGAATGGTTTTTGCTTCACGTTTCCCGAGGTAAACATTCAATTATAATCTGTTTTAACCCAAAACGTAAAACAATTCAACTTAAAATAAGTTATAAGATTATATAATCATTTAAAGGGAGAAATAGAGCTTTTGAAGGCATAAGTGACTATAAAAGAAGTTTTCTTCTCAATGAATGGTTTTTGCATCACGTTTCCCAAGGTAAACATTCAATTATAATCTGTTTTAACCCAAAACGTAAAAAAATTCAACTTAAAATAAGTTATAAGATTATATAATCATTTAAAGGGAGAAATAAAGCTTTTGAAGGCATAAGTGACTATAAAAGAAGTTTTCTTCTCAATGAATGGTTTTTGCTTCACGTTTCCCGAGGTAAACATTTAATTCTAATCTGTTTTAACCCAAAACGTAAAAAAAATTCAACTTAAAATCAATTATGAGATTATATGATCATTTAAAGGCATAAATAAAGCTTTTGAAGGCATAAGTGACTATAAAAGAAGTTTTCTTCTCAATGAATCGTTTTTGCATCACGTTTCCCGAGCTAAACATTCAATTATAATCTGTTTTAACCCAAAACGTAAAAAAATTCAACTTAAAATAAGTTATAAGATTATATAATCATTTAAAGGGAGAAATAAAGCTTTTGAAGGCATAAGTGACTATAAAAGAAGTTTTCTTCTCAATGAATGCTTTTTCCTTCACGTTTCCCGAGGTAAACATTCAATTATACTCTGTTTTACCAAAAAATGTAAAAAAATTCAACTTAAAATCAATTATGAGATTATATGATCATTTAAAGGCATAAATAAAGCTTTTGAAGGCATAAGTGACTATAAAAGAAGTTTTCTTCTCAATGAATCGTTTTTGCATCACGTTTCCCGAGGTAAACATTCAATTATTATCTGTTTTAACCCAAAACGTAAAAAAATTCAACTTAAAATAAGTTATAAGATTATATAATCATTTAAAAGGAGAAATAAAGCTTTTGAAGGCATAAGTGACTATAAAAGAAGTTTTCTTCTCAATGAATGGTTTTTGCTTCACGTTTCCCGAGGTAAACATTCAATTATTATCTGTTTTAACCCAAAACGTAAAAAAATTCAACTTAAAATAAGTTATAAGATTATATAATCATTTAAAAGGAGAAATAAAGCTTTTGAAGGCATAAGTGACTATAAAAGAAGTTTTCTTCTCAATGAATGGTTTTTGCTTCACGTTTCCCGAGGTAAACATTCAATTATTATCTGTTTTAACCCAAAACGTAAAAAAATTCAACTTAAAATAAGTTATAAGATTATATAATCATTTAAAAGGAGAAATAAAGCTTTTGAAGGCATAAGTGACTATAAAAGAAGTTTTCTTCTCAATGAATGGTTTTTGCTTCACGTTTCCCGAGGTAAACATTCAATTATAATCTGTTTTAACCCAAAACGTAAAAAAAATTCAACTTAAAATCAATTATGAGATTATATGATCATTTAAAGGCATAAATAAAGCTTTTGAAGGCATAAGTGACTATAAAAGAAGTTTTCTTCTCAATGAATCGTTTTTGCATCACGTTTCTCGAGGTAAACATTCAATTATAATCTGTTTTAACCCAAAACGTAAAAAAATTCAACTTAAAATAAGTTATAAGATTATATAATCATTTAAAGGGAGAAATAAAGCTTTTGAAGGCATAAGTGACTATAAAAGAAGTTTTCTTCTCAATGAATGGTTTTTGCTTCACGTTTCCCGAGGTAAACATTCAATTATAATCTGTTTTAACCCAAAACGTAAAACAATTCAACTTAAAATAAGTTATAAGATTATATAATCATTTAAAGGGAGAAATAAAGCTTTTGAAGGCATAAGTGACTATAAAAGAAGTTTTCTTCTCAATGAATGGTTTTTGCTTCACGTTTCCCGAGGTAAACATTTAATTATAATCTGTTTTAACCCAAAACGTAAAAAAAATTCAACTTAAAATCAATTATGAGATTATATGATCATTTAAAGGCATAAATAAAGCTTTTGAAGGCATAAGTGACTATAAAAGAAGTTTTCTTCTCAATGAATCGTTTTTGCATCACGTTTCCCGAGCTAAACATTCAATTATAATCTGTTTTAACCCAAAACGTAAAAAAATTCAACTTAAAATAAGTTATAAGATTATATAATCATTTAAAGGGAGAAATAAAGCTTTTGAAGGCATAAGTGACTATAAAAGAAGTTTTCTTCTCAATGAATGCTTTTTCCTTCACGTTTCCCGAGGTAAACATTCAATTATAATCTGTTTTACCAAAAAATGTAAAAAAATTCAACTTAAAATCAATTATGAGATTATCTGATCATTTAAAGGCATAAATAAAGCTTTTGAAGGCATAAGTGACTATAAAAGAAGTTTTCTTCTCAATGAATCGTTTTTGCATCACGTTTCCCGAGGTAAACATTTAATTATAATCTGTTTTAACCCAAAACGTAAAAAAAATTCAACTTAAAATCAATTATGAGATTATCTGATCATTTAAAGGCATAAATAAAGCTTTTGAAGGCATAAGTGACTATAAAAGAAGTTTTCTTCTCAATGAATCGTTTTTGCATCACGTTTCTCGAGGTAAACATTCAATTATAATCTGTTTTAACCCAAAATGTAAAAAAATTCAACTTAAAATAAGTTATAAGATTATAGAATCATTTAAAGGGAGAAATAAAGCTTTTGAAGGCATAAGTGACAATAAAAGAAGTTTTCTTCTCAATGAATGCTTTTTCCTTCACGTTTCCCAAGGTAAACATTCAATTATAATCTGTTTTACCTAAAAATGTAAAAAAATTCAACTTAAAATCAATTATGAGATTATATGATCATTTAAAGGCATAAATAAAGCTTTTGAAGGCATAAGTGACTATAAAAGAAGTTTTCTTCTCAATGAATGGTTTTTGCATCACGTTTCCCGAGGTAAACATTCAATTATTATCTGTTTTAACCCAACACGTAAAAAAATTCAACTTAAAATAAGTTATAAGATTATATAATCATTTAAAGGGAGAAATAAAGCTTTTGAAGGCATAAGTGACAATAAAAGAAGTTTTCTTCTCAATGAATGCTTTTTCCTTCACGTTTCCCAAGGTAAACATTCAATTATAATCTGTTTTACCTAAAAATGTAAAAAAATTCAACTTAAAATCAATTATGAGATTATATGATCATTTAAAGGCATAAATAAAGCTTTTGAAGGCATAAGTGACTATAAAAGAAGTTTTCTTCTCAATGAATTGTTTTTG
Organism: Theobroma cacao; assembly: GCF_053813885.1. Classification (NCBI taxonomy): domain Eukaryota; kingdom Viridiplantae; phylum Streptophyta; class Magnoliopsida; order Malvales; family Malvaceae; genus Theobroma; species Theobroma cacao. The sequence continues at coordinate 20,026,592 of NC_142643.1, forward strand.
CATCACGTTTCTCGAGGTAAACATTCAATTATAATCTGGTTTAACCCAAAATGTAAAAAAATTCAACTTAAAATAGGTTATAAGATTATATAATCATTTAAAAGGAGAAATAAAGCTTTTGAAGGCATAAGTGACTATAAAAGAAGTTTTCTTCTCAATGAATGGTTTTTGCTTCACGTTTCCCGAGGTAAACATTCAATTATAATCTGTTTTAACCCAAAACGTAAAAAAATTCAACTTAAAATAAGTTATAAGATTATATAATCATTTAAAGGGAGAAATAAAGCTTTTGAAGGCATAAGTGACTATAAAAGAAGTTATTATAATCTGTTTTAACCCAAAACGTAAAAAAATTCAACTTAAAATAAGTTATAAGATTATATAATCATTTAAAGGGAGAAATAAAGCTTTTGAAGGCATAAGTGACTATAAAAGAAGTTTTCTTCTCAATGAATGCTTTTTCCTTCACGTTTCCCGAGGTAAACATTCAATTATAATCTGTTTTACCAAAAAATGTAAAAAAATTCAACTTAAAATCAATTATGAGATTATCTGATCATTTAAAGGCATAAATAAAGCTTTTGAAGGCATAAGTGACTATAAAAGAAGTTTTCTTCTCAATGAATCGTTTTTGCATCACGTTTCCCGAGGTAAACATTTAATTATAATCTGTTTTAACCCAAAACGTAAAAAAAATTCAACTTAAAATCAATTATGAGATTATCTGATCATTTAAAGGCATAAATAAAGCTTTTGAAGGCATAAGTGACTATAAAAGAAGTTTTCTTCTCAATGAATCGTTTTTGCATCACGTTTCTCGAGGTAAACATTCAATTATAATCTGTTTTAACCCAAAATGTAAAAAAATTCAACTTAAAATAAGTTATAAGATTATAGAATCATTTAAAGGGAGAAATAAAGCTTTTGAAGGCATAAGTGACAATAAAAGAAGTTTTCTTCTCAATGAATGCTTTTTCCTTCACGTTTCCCAAGGTAAACATTCAATTATAATCTGTTTTACCTAAAAATGTAAAAAAATTCAACTTAAAATCAATTATGAGATTATATGATCATTTAAAGGCATAAATAAAGCTTTTGAAGGCATAAGTGACTATAAAAGAAGTTTTCTTCTCAATGAATGGTTTTTGCATCACGTTTCCCGAGGTAAACATTCAATTATTATCTGTTTTAACCCAACACGTAAAAAAATTCAACTTAAAATAAGTTATAAGATTATATAATCATTTAAAGGGAGAAATAAAGCTTTTGAAGGCATAAGTGACAATAAAAGAAGTTTTCTTCTCAATGAATGCTTTTTCCTTCACGTTTCCCAAGGTAAACATTCAATTATAATCTGTTTTACCTAAAAATGTAAAAAAATTCAACTTAAAATCAATTATGAGATTATATGATCATTTAAAGGCATAAATAAAGCTTTTGAAGGCATAAGTGACTATAAAAGAAGTTTTCTTCTCAATGAATTGTTTTTGCATCACGTTTCTCGAGGTAAACATTCAATTATAATCTGGTTTAACCCAAAATGTAAAAAAATTCAACTTAAAATAGGTTATAAGATTATATAATCATTTAAAAGGAGAAATAAAGCTTTTGAAGGCATAAGTGACTATAAAAGAAGTTTTCTTCTCAATGAATGGTTTTTGCTTCACGTTTCCCGAGGTAAACATTCAATTATAATCTGTTTTAACCCAAAACGTAAAAAAATTCAACTTAAAATAAGTTATAAGATTATATAATCATTTAAAGGGAGAAATAAAGCTTTTGAAGGCATAAGTGACTATAAAAGAAGTTTTCTTCTCAATGAATGGTTTTTGCTTCACGTTTCCCGAGGTAAACATTTAATTATAATCTGTTTTAACCCAAAACGTAAAAAAAATTCAACTTAAAATCAATTATGAGATTATATGATCATTTAAAGGCATAAATAAAGCTTTTGAAGGCATAAGTGACTATAAAAGAAGTTTTCTTCTCAATGAATCGTTTTTGCATCACGTTTCTCGAGGTAAACATTCAATTATAATCTGTTTTAACCAAAAATGTAAAAAAATTCAACTTAAAATAAGTTATAAGATTATAGAATCATTTAAAGTGAGAAATAAAGCTTTTGAAGGCATAAGTGACAATAAAAGAAGTTTTCTTCTCAATGAATGCTTTTTCCTTCACGTTTCCCAAGGTAAACATTCAATTATAATCTGTTTTACCTAAAAATGTAAAAAAATTCAACTTAAAATCAATTATGAGATTATATGATCATTTAAAGGCATAAATAAAGCTTTTGAAGGCATAAGTGACTATAAAAGAAGTTTTCTTCTCAATGAATCGTTTTTGCATCACGTTTCCCGAGGTAAACATTTAATTATAATCTGTTTTAATCCAAAACGTAAAAAAAATTCAACTTAAAATCAATTATGAGATTATCTGATCATTTAAAGGCATAAATAAAGCTTTTGAAGGCATAAGTGACTATAAAAGAAGTTTTCTTCTCAATGAATCGTTTTTGCATCACGTTTCTCGAGGTAAACATTCAATTATAATCTGTTTTAACCCAAAATGTAAAAAAATTCAACTTAAAATAAGTTATAAGATTATAGAATCATTTAAAGGGAGAAATAAAGCTTTTGAAGGCATAAGTGACAATAAAAGAAGTTTTCTTCTCAATGAATGCTTTTTCCTTCACGTTTCCCAAGGTAAACATTCAATTATAATCTGTTTTACCTAAAAATGTAAAAAAATTTAACTTAAAATCAATTATGAGATTATATGATCATTTAAAGGCATAAATAAAGCTTTTGAAGGCATAAGTGACTATAAAAGAAGTTTTCTTCTCAATGAATGGTTTTTGCATCACGTTTCCCGAGGTAAACATTCAATTATTATCTGTTTTAACCCAAAACGTAAAAAAATTCAACTTAAAATAAGTTATAAGATTATATAATCATTTAAAGGGAGAAATAAAGCTTTTGAAGGCATAAGTGACTATAAAAGAAGTTTTCTTCTCAATGAATGCTTTTTCCTTCACGTTTCCCGAGGTAAACATTTAATTATAATCTGTTTTAACCCAAAACGTAAAAAAAATTCAACTTAAAATCAATTATGAGATTATATGATCATTTAAAGGCATAAATAAAGCTTTTGAAGGCATAAGTGACTATAAAAGAAGTTTTCTTCTCAATGAATGGCTTTTGCATCACGTTTCCCGAGGTAAACATTCAATTATTATCTGTTTTAACCCAAAACGTAAAAAAATTCAACTTAAAATAAGTTATAAGATTATATAATCATTTAAAGGGAGAAATAAAGCTTTTGAAGGCATAAGTGACTATAAAAGAAGTTTTCTTCTCAATGAATGCTTTTTACATCACGTTTCCCGAGGTAAACATTCAATTATAATCTGTTTTAACCCTAAACGTAAAAAAATTCAACTTAAAATAAGTTATAACATTATATAATCATTTAAAGGGAGAAATAAAGCTTTTGAAGGCATAAGTGACTATAAAAGAAGTTTTCTTCTCAATGAATGCTTTTTCCTTCACGTTTCCCGAGGTAAACATTCAATTATAATCTGTTTTACCAAAAAATGTAAAAAAATTCAACTTAAAATCAATTATGAGATTATATGATCATTTAAAGGCATAAATAAAGCTTTTGAAGGCATAAGTGACTATAAAAGAAGTTTTCTTCTCAATGAATTGTTTTTGCATCACGTTTCTCGAGGTAAACATTCAATTATAATCTGGTTTAACCCAAAATGTAAAAAAATTCAACTTAAAATAGGTTATAAGATTATATAATCATTTAAAAGGAGAAATAAAGCTTTTGAAGGCATAAGTGACTATAAAAGAAGTTTTCTTCTCAATGAATGGTTTTTGCTTCACGTTTCCCGAGGTAAACATTCAATTATAATCTGTTTTAACGCAAAACGTAAAAAAATTCAACTTAAAATAAGTTATAAGATTATATAATCATTTAAAGGGAGAAATAAAGCTTTTGAAGGCATAAGTGACTATAAAAGAAGTTTTCTTCTCAATGAATGCTTTTTCCTTCACGTTTCCCGAGGTAAACATTCAATTATAATCTGTTTTACCAAAAAATGTAAAAAAATTCAACTTAAAATCAATTATGAGATTATATGATCATTTAAAGGCATAAATAAAGCTTTTGAAGGCATAAGTGACTATAAAAGAAGTTTTCTTCTCAATGAATTGTTTTTGCATCACGTTTCTCGAGGTAAACATTCAATTATAATCTGTTTTAACCCAAAATGTAAAAAAATTCAACTTAAAATAGGTTATAAGATTATATAATCATTTAAAAGGAGAAATAAAGCTTTTGAAGGCATAAGTGACTATAAAAGAAGTTTTCTTCTCAATGAATGGTTTTTGCTTCACGTTTCCCGAGGTAAACATTCAATTATAATCTATTTTAACCCAAAACGTAAAAAAATTCAACTTAAAATAAGTTATAAGATTATATAATCATTTAAAGGGAGAAATAAAGCTTTTGAAGGCATAAGTGACTATAAAAGAAGTTTTCTTCTCAATGAATGGTTTTTGCTTCACGTTTCCCGAGGTAAACATTTAATTATAATCTGTTTTAACCCAAAACGTAAAAAAAATTCAACTTAAAATCAATTATGAGATTATATGATCATTTAAAGGCATAAATAAAGCTTTTGAAGGCATTAGTGACTATAAAAGAAGTTTTCTTCTCAATGAATCGTTTTTGCATCACGTTTCTCGAGGTAAACATTCAATTATAATCTGTTTTGACCCAAAATGTAAAAAAATTCAACTTAAAATAAGTTATAAGATTATAGAATCATTTAAAGGGAGAAATAAAGCTTTTGAAGGCATAAGTGACAATAAAAGAAGTTTTCTTCTCAATGAATGCTTTTTCCTTCACGTTTCCCAAGGTAAAATTCAATTATAATCTGTTTTACCTAAAAATGTAAAAAAATTCAACTTAAAATCAATTATGAGATTATATGATCATTTAAAGGCATAAATAAAGCTTTTGAAGGCATAAGTGACTATAAAAGAAGTTTTCTTCTCAATGAATGGTTTTTGCATCACGTTTCCCGAGGTAAACATTCAATTATTATCTGTTTTAACCCAAAACGTAAAAAAATTCAACTTAAAATAGGTTATAAGATTATATAATCATTTAAAGGGAGAAATAAAGCTTTTGAAGGCATAAGTGACAATAAAAGAAGTTTTCTTCTCAATGAATGCTTTTTCCTTCACGTTTCCCAAGGTAAACATTCAATTATAATCTGTTTTACCTAAAAATGTAAAAAAATTCAACTTAAAATCAATTATGAGATTATATGATCATTTAAAGGCATAAATAAAGCTTTTGAAGGCATAAGTGACTATAAAAGAAGTTTTCTTCTCAATGAATGGTTTTTGCATCACGTTTCCCGAGGTAAACATTCAATTATTATCTGTTTTAACCCAACACGTAAAAAAATTCAACTTAAAATAAGTTATAAGATTATATAATCATTTAAAGGGAGAAATAAAGCTTTTGAAGGCATAAGTGACAATAAAAGAAGTTTTCTTCTCAATGAATGCTTTTTCCTTCACGTTTCCCAAGGTAAACATTCAATTATAATCTGTTTTACCTAAAAATGTAAAAAAATTCAACTTAAAATCAATTATGAGATTATATGATCATTTAAAGGCATAAATAAAGCTTTTGAAGGCATAAGTGACTATAAAAGAAGTTTTCTTCTCAATGAATGGTTTTTGCATCACGTTTCCCGAGGTAAACATTCAATTATTATCTGTTTTAACCCAAAACGTAAAAAAATTCAACTTAAAATAAGTTATAAGATTATATAATCATTTAAAGGGAGAAATAAAGCTTTTGAAGGCATAAGTGACTATAAAAGAAGTTTTCTTCTCAATGAATGCTTTTTCCTTCACGTTTCCCGAGGTAAACATTTAATTATAATCTGTTTTAACCCAAAACGTAAAAAAAATTCAACTTAAAATCAATTATGAGATTATATGATCATTTAAAGGCATAAATAAAGCTTTTGAAGGCATAAGTGACTATAAAAGAAGTTTTCTTCTCAATGAATGGTTTTTGCATCACGTTTCCCGAGGTAAACATTCAATTATTATCTGTTTTAACCCAAAACGTAAAAAAATTCAACTTAAAATAAGTTATAAGATTATATAATCATTTAAAGGGAGAAATAAAGCTTTTGAAGGCATAAGTGACTATAAAAGAAGTTTTCTTCTCAATGAATGCTTTTTACATCACGTTTCCCGAGGTAAACATTCAATTATAATCTGTTTTAACCCTAAACGTAAAAAAATTCAACTTAAAATAAGTTATAACATTATATAATCATTTAAAGGGAGAAATAAAGCTTTTGAAGGCATAAGTGACTATAAAAGAAGTTTTCTTCTCAATGAATGCTTTTTCCTTCACGTTTCCCGAGGTAAACATTCAATTATAATCTGTTTTACCAAAAAATGTAAAAAAATTCAACTTAAAATCAATTATGAGATTATATGATCATTTAAAGGCATAAATAAAGCTTTTGAAGGCATAAGTGACTATAAAAGAAGTTTTCTTCTCAATGAATTGTTTTTGCATCACGTTTCTCGAGGTAAACATTCAATTATAATCTGGTTTAACCCAAAATGTAAAAAAATTCAACTTAAAATAGGTTATAAGATTATATAATCATTTAAAAGGAGAAATAAAGCTTTTGAAGGCATAAGTGACTATAAAAGAAGTTTTCTTCTCAATGAATGGTTTTTGCTTCACGTTTCCCGAGGTAAACATTCAATTATAATCTGTTTTAACGCAAAACGTAAAAAAATTCAACTTAAAATAAGTTATAAGATTATATAATCATTTAAAGGGAGAAATAAAGCTTTTGAAGGCATAAGTGACTATAAAAGAAGTTTTCTTCTCAATGAATGCTTTTTCCTTCACGTTTCCCGAGGTAAACATTCAATTATAATCTGTTTTACCAAAAAATGTAAAAAAATTCAACTTAAAATCAATTATGAGATTATATGATCATTTAAAGGCATAAATAAAGCTTTTGAAGGCATAAGTGACTATAAAAGAAGTTTTCTTCTCAATGAATTGTTTTTGCATCACGTTTCTCGAGGTAAACATTCAATTATAATCTGTTTTAACCCAAAATGTAAAAAAATTCAACTTAAAATAGGTTATAAGATTATATAATCATTTAAAAGGAGAAATAAAGCTTTTGAAGGCATAAGTGACTATAAAAGAAGTTTTCTTCTCAATGAATGGTTTTTGCTTCACGTTTCCCGAGGTAAACATTCAATTATAATCTATTTTAACCCAAAACGTAAAAAAATTCAACTTAAAATAAGTTATAAGATTATATAATCATTTAAAGGGAGAAATAAAGCTTTTGAAGGCATAAGTGACTATAAAAGAAGTTTTCTTCTCAATGAATGGTTTTTGCTTCACGTTTCCCGAGGTAAACATTTAATTATAATCTGTTTTAACCCAAAACGTAAAAAAAATTCAACTTAAAATCAATTATGAGATTATATGATCATTTAAAGGCATAAATAAAGCTTTTGAAGGCATTAGTGACTATAAAAGAAGTTTTCTTCTCAATGAATCGTTTTTGCATCACGTTTCTCGAGGTAAACATTCAATTATAATCTGTTTTGACCCAAAATGTAAAAAAATTCAACTTAAAATAAGTTATAAGATTATAGAATCATTTAAAGGGAGAAATAAAGCTTTTGAAGGCATAAGTGACAATAAAAGAAGTTTTCTTCTCAATGAATGCTTTTTCCTTCACGTTTCCCAAGGTAAACATTCAATTATAATCTGTTTTACCTAAAAATGTAAAAAAATTCAACTTAAAATCAATTATGAGATTATATGATCATTTAAAGGCATAAATAAAGCTTTTGAAGGCATAAGTGACTATAAAAGAAGTTTTCTTCTCAATGAATGGTTTTTGCATCACGTTTCCCGAGGTAAACATTCAATTATTATCTGTTTTAACCCAAAACGTAAAAAAATTCAACTTAAAATAGGTTATAAGATTATATAATCATTTAAAGGGAGAAATAAAGCTTTTGAAGGCATAAGTGACTATAAAAGAAGTTTTCTTCTCAATGAATGCTTTTTCCTTCACGTTTCCCGAGGTAAACATTCAATTATAATCTGTTTTACCAAAAAATGTAAAAAAATTCAACTTAAAATCAATTATGAGATTATATGATCATTTAAAGGCATAAATAAAGCTTTTGAAGGCATAAGTGACTATAAAAGAAGTTTTCTTCTCAATGAATTGTTTTTGCATCACGTTTCTCGAGGTAAACATTCAATTATAATCTGGTTTAACCCAAAATGTAAAAAAATTCAACTTAAAATAGGTTATAAGATTATATAATCATTTAAAAGGAGAAATAAAGCTTTTGAAGGCATAAGTGACTATAAAAGAAGTTTTCTTCTCAATGAATGCTTTTTCCTTCACGTTTCCCGAGGTAAACATTCAATTATAATCTGTTTTACCAAAAAATGTAAAAAAATTCAACTTAAAATCAATTATGAGATTATATGATCATTTAAAGGCATAAATAAAGCTTTTGAAGGCATAAGTGACTATAAAAGAAGTTTTCTTCTCAATGAATCATTTTTGCATCACGTTTCTCGAGGTAAACATTTAATTATAATCTGTTTTAACCCAAAACGTAAAAAAAATTCAACTTAAAATCAATTATGAGATTATATGATCATTTAAAGGCATAAATAAAGCTTTTGAAGGCATAAGTGACTATAAAAGAAGTTTTCTTCTCAATGAATTGTTTTTGCATCACGTTTCTCGAGGTAAACATTCAATTATAATCTGGTTTAACCCAAAATGTAAAAAAATTCAACTTAAAATAGGTTATAAGATTATATAATCATTTAAAAGGAGAAATAAAGCTTTTGAAGGCATAAGTGACTATAAAAGAAGTTTTCTTCTCAATGAATGCTTTTTCCTTCACGTTTCCCGAGGTAAACATTCAATTATAATCTGTTTTACCAAAAAATGTAAAAAAATTCAACTTAAAATCAATTATGAGATTATATGATCATTTAAAGGCATAAATAAAGCTTTTGAAGGCATAAGTGACTATAAAAGAAGTTTTCTTCTCAATGAATCATTTTTGCATCACGTTTCTCGAGGTAAACATTTAATTATAATCTGTTTTAACCCAAAACGTAAAAAAAATTCAACTTAAAATCAATTATGAGATTATCTGATCATTTAAAGGCATAAATAAAGCTTTTGAAGGCATAAGTGACTATAAAAGAAGTTTTCTTCTCAATGAATCGTTTTTGCATCACGTTTCTCGAGGTAAACATTCAATTATAATCTGTTTTAACCCAAAATGTAAAAAAATTCAACTTAAAATAAGTTATAAGATTATATAATCATTTAAAGGGAGAAATAAAGCTTTTGAAGGCATAAGTGACAATAAAAGAAGTTTTCTTCTCAATGAATGCTTTTTCCTTCACGTTTCCCAAGGTAAACATTCAATTATAATCTGTTTTACCTAAAAATGTAAAAAAATTCAACTTAAAATCAATTATGAGATTATATGATCATTTAAAGGCATAAATAAAGCTTTTGAAGGCATAAGTGACTATAAAAGAAGTTTTCTTCTCAATGAATGGTTTTTGCTTCACGTTTCCCGAGGTAAACATTCAATTATAATCTATTTTAACCCAAAACGTAAAAAAATTCAACTTAAAATAAGTTATAAGATTATATAATCATTTAAAGGGAGAAATAAAGCTTTTGAAGGCATAAGTGACTATAAAAGAAGTTTTCTTCTCAATGAATGGTTTTTGCTTCACGTTTCCCGAGGTAAACATTTAATTATAATCTGTTTTAACCCAAAACGTAAAAAAAATTCAACTTAAAATCAATTATGAGATTATATGATCATTTATAGGCATAAATAAAGCTTTTGAAGGCATTAGTGACTATAAAAGAAGTTTTCTTCTCAATGAATGGTTTTTTCATCACGTTTCCCGAGGTAAACATTCAATTATTATCTGTTTTAACCCAAAACGTAAAAAAATTCAACTTAAAATAAGTTATAAGATTATATAATCATTTAAAGGGAGAAATAAAGCTTTTGAAGGCATAAGTGACTATAAAAGAAGTTTTCTTCTCAATGAATGCTTTTTCCTTCACGTTTCCCGAGGTAAACATTCAATTATAATCTGTTTTACCTAAAAATGTAAAAAAATTCAACTTAAAATCAATTATGAGATTATATGATCATTTAAAGGCATAAATAAAGCTTTTGAAGGCATAAGTGACTATAAAAGAAGTTTTCTTCTCAATGAATGGTTTTTGCATCACGTTTCCCGAGGTAAACATTCAATTATTATCTGTTTTAACCCAACACGTAAAAAAATTCAACTTAAAATAAGTTATAAGATTATATAATCATTTAAAGGGAGAAATAAAGCTTTTGAAGGCATAAGTGACTATAAAAGAAGTTTTCTTCTCAATGAATGCTTTTTCCTTCACGTTTCCCGAGGTAAACATTCAATTATAATCTGTTTTACCAAAAAATGTAAAAAAATTCAACTTAAAATCAATTATGAGATTATATGATCATTTAAAGGCATAAATAAAGCTTTTGAAGGCATAAGTGACTATAAAAGAAGTTTTCTTCTCAATGAATTGTTTTTGCATCACGTTTCTCGAGGTAAACATTCAATTATAATCTGTTTTGACCCAAAATGTAAAAAAATTCAACTTAAAATAAGTTATAAGATTATAGAATCATTTAAAGGGAGAAATAAAGCTTTTGAAGGCATAAGTGACTATAAAAGAAGTTTTCTTCTCAATGAATGCTTTTTCCTTCACGTTTCCCGAGGTAAACATTCAATTATAATCTGTTTTACCAAAAAATGTAAAAAAATTCAACTTAAAATCAATTATGAGATTATATGATCATTTAAAGGCATAAATAAAGCTTTTGAAGGCATTAGTGACTATAAAAGAAGTTTTCTTCTCAATGAATGGTTTTTTCATCACGTTTCCCGAGGTAAACATTCAATTATTATCTGTTTTAACCCAAAGCGTAAAAAAATTCAACTTAAAATAAGTTATAAGATTATATAATCATTTAAAGGGAGAAATAAAGCTTTTGAAGGCATAAGTGACTATAAAAGAAGTTTTCTTCTCAATGAATGCTTTTTCCTTCACGTTTCCCGAGGTAAACATTCAATTATAATCTGTTTTACCTAAAAATGTAAAAAAATTCAACTTAAAATCAATTATGAGATTATATGATCATTTAAAGGCATAAATAAAGCTTTTGAAGGCATAAGTGACTATAAAAGAAGTTTTCTTCTCAATGAATGGTTTTTGCATCACGTTTCCCGAGGCAAACATTCAATTATTATCTGTTTTAACCCAACACGTAAAAAAATTCAACTTAAAATAAGTTATAAGATTATATAATCATTTAAAGGGAGAAATAAAGCTTTTGAAGGCATAAGTGACTATAAAAGAAGTTTTCTTCTCAATGAATGCTTTTTCCTTCACGTTTCCCGAGGTAAACATTCAATTATAATCTGTTGTACCTAAAAATGTAAAAAAATTCAACTTAAAATCAATTATGAGATTATATGATCATTTAAAGGCATAAATAAAGCTTTTGAAGGCATAAGTGACTATAAAAGAAGTTTTCTTCTCAATGAATGGTTTTTGCATCACGTTTCCCGAGGTAAACATTCAATTATTATCTGTTTTAACCCAACACGTAAAAAAATTCAACTTAAAATAAGTTATAAGATTATATAATCATTTAAAGGGAGAAATAAAGCTTTTGAAGGCATAAGTGACTATAAAAGAAGTTTTCTTCTCAATGAATCGTTTTTGCATCACGTTTCTCGAGGTAAACATTCAATTATAATCTGTTTTAACCCAAAATGTAAAAAAATTCAACTTAAAATAAGTTATAAGATTATAGAATCATTTAAAGGGAGAAATAAAGCTTTTGAAGGCATAAGTGACAATAAAAGAAGTTTTCTTCTCAATGAATGCTTTTTCCTTCACGTTTCCCAAGGTAAACATTCAATTATAATCTGTTTTACCTAAAAATGTAAAAAAATTCAACTTAAAATCAATTATGAGATTATATGATCATTTAAAGGCATAAATAAAGCTTTTGAAGGCATAAGTGACTATAAAAGAAGTTTTCTTCTCAATGAATGGTTTTTGCATCACGTTTCCCGAGGTAAACATTCAATTATTATCTGTTTTAACCCAAAACGTAAAAAAATTCAACTTAAAATAAGTTATAAGATTATATAATCATTTAAAGGGAGAAATAAAGCTTTTGAAGGCATAAGTGACTATAAAAGAAGTTTTCTTCTCAATGAATGCTTTTTCCTTCACGTTTCCCGAGGTAAACATTCAATTATAATCTGTTTTACCAAAAAATGTAAAAAAATTCAACTGAAAATCAATTATGAGATTATATGATCATTTAAAGGCATAAATAAAGCTTTTGAAGGCATAAGTGACTATAAAAGAAGTTTTCTTCTCAATGAATTGTTTTTGCATCACGTTTCTCGAGGTAAACATTCAATTATAATCTGGTTTAACCCAAAATGTAAAAAAATTCAACTTAAAATAGGTTATAAGATTATATAATCATTTAAAAGGAGAAATAAAGCTTTTGAAGGCATAAGTGACTATAAAAGAAGTTTTCTTCTCAATGAATGCTTTTTCCTTCACGTTTCCCGAGGTAAACATTCAATTATAATCTGTTTTACCAAAAAATGTAACAAAATTCAACTTAAAATCAATTATGAGATTATATGATCATTTAAAGGCATAAATAAAGCTTTTGAAGGCATAAGTGACTATAAAAGAAGTTTTCTTCTCAATGAATCATTTTTGCATCACGTTTCTCGAGGTAAACATTTAATTATAATCTGTTTTAACCCAAAACGTAAAAAAAAATCAACTTAAAATCAATTATGAGATTATCTGATCATTTAAAGGCATAAATAAAGCTTTTGAAGGCATAAGTGACTATAAAAGAAGTTTTCTTCTCAATGAATCATTTTTGCATCACGTTTCTCGAGGTAAACATTTAATTATAATCTGTTTTAACCCAAAACGTAAAAAAAAATCAACTTAAAATCAATTATGAGATTATCTGATCATTTAAAGGCATAAATAAAGCTTTTGAAGGCATAAGTGACTATAAAAGAAGTTTTCTTCTCAATGAATCGTTTTTGCATCACGTTTCTCGAGGTAAACATTCAATTATAATCTGTTTTAACCCAAAATGTAAAAAAATTCAACTTAAAATAAGTTATAAGATTATATAATCATTTAAAGGGAGAAATAAAGCTTTTGAAGGCATAAGTGACAATAAAAGAAGTTTTCTTCTCAATGAATGCTTTTTCCTTCACGTTTCCCAAGGTAAACATTCAATTATAATCTGTTTTACCTAAAAATGTAAAAAAATTCAACTTAAAATCAATTATGAGATTATATGATCATTTAAAGGCATAAATAAAGCTTTTGAAGGCATAAGTGACTATAAAAGAAGTTTTCTTCTCAATGAATGGTTTTTGCTTCACGTTTCCCGAGGTAAACATTCAATTATAATCTATTTTAACCCAAAACGTAAAAAAATTCAACTTAAAATAAGTTATAAGATTATATAATCATTTAAAGGGAGAAATAAAGCTTTTGAAGGCATAAGTGACTATAAAAGAAGTTTTCTTCTCAATGAATGGTTTTTGCTTCACGTTTCCCGAGGTAAACATTTAATTATAATCTGTTTTAACCCAAAACGTAAAAAAAATTCAACTTAAAATCAATTATGAGATTATATGATCATTTAAAGGCATAAATAAAGCTTTTGAAGGCATAAGTGACTATAAAAGAAGTTTTCTTCTCAATGAATCGTTTTTGCATCACGTTTCTCGAGGTAAACATTCAATTATAATCTATTTTAACCCAAAACGTAAAAAAATTCAACTTAAAATAAGTTATAAGATTATATAATCATTTAAAGGGAGAAATAAAGCTTTTGAAGGCATAAGTGACAATAAAAGAAGTTTTCTTCTCAATGAATGCTTTTTCCTTCACGTTTCCCAAGGTAAACATTCAATTATAATCTGTTTTACCTAAAAATGTAAAAAAATTCAACTTAAAATCAATTATGAGATTATATGATCATTTAAAGGCATAAATAAAGCTTTTGAAGGCATAAGTGACTATAAAAGAAGTTTTCTTCTCAATGAATGGTTTTTGCATCACGTTTCCCGAGGTAAACATTCAATTATTATCTGTTTTAACCCAACACGTAAAAAAATTCAACTTAAAATAAGTTATAAAATTATATAATCATTTAAAGGGAGAAATAAAGCTTTTGAAGGCATAAGTGACTATAAAAGAAGTTTTCTTCTCAATGAATGCTTTTTCCTTCACGTTTCCCGAGGTAAACATTCAATTATAATCTGTTTTACCTAAAAATGTAAAAAAATTCAACTTAAAATCAATTATGAGATTATATGATCATTTAAAGGCATAAATAAAGCTTTTGAAGGCATAAGTGACTATAAAAGAAGTTTTCTTCTCAATGAATGGTTTTTGCATCACGTTTCCCGAGGTAAACATTCAATTATTATCTGTTTTAACCCAACACGTAAAAAAATTCAACTTAAAATAAGTTATAAGATTATATAATCATTTAAAGGGAGAAATAAAGCTTTTGAAGGCATAAGTGACTATAAAAGAAGTTTTCTTCTCAATGAATGCTTTTTCCTTCACGTTTCCCGAGGTAAACATTCAATTATAATCTGTTTTACCAAAAAATGTAAAAAAATTCAACTTAAAATCAATTATGAGATTATATGATCATTTAAAGGCATAAATAAAGCTTTTGAAGGCATAAGTGACTATAAAAGAAGTTTTCTTCTCAATGAATTGTTTTTGCATCACGTTTCTCGAGGTAAACATTCAATTATAATCTGGTTTAACCCAAAATGTAAAAAAATTCAACTTAAAATAGGTTATAAGATTATATAATCATTTAAAAGGAGAAATAAAGCTTTTGAAGGCATAAGTGACTATAAAAGAAGTTTTCTTCTCAATGAATGGTTTTTGCTTCACGTTTCCCGAGGTAAACATTCAATTATAATCTGTTTTAACCCAAAACGTAAAAAAATTCAACTTAAAATAAGTTATAAGATTATATAATCATTTAAAGGGAGAAATAAAGCTTTTGAAGGCATAAGTGACTATAAAAGAAGTTTTCTTCTCAATGAATGGTTTTTGCTTCACGTTTCCCGAGGTAAACATTTAATTATAATCTGTTTTAACCCAAAACGTAAAAAAATTCAACTTAAAATCAATTATGAGATTATATGATCATTTAAAGGCATAAATAAAGCTTTTGAAGGCATAAGTGACTATAAAAGAAGTTTTCTTCTCAATGAATCGTTTTTGCATCACGTTTCTCGAGGTAAACATTCAATTATAATCTGTTTTGACCAAAAATGTAAAAAAATTCAACTTAAAATAAGTTATAAGATTATAGAATCATTTAAAGGGAGAAATAAAGCTTTTGAAGGCATAAGTGACAATAAAAGAAGTTTTCTTCTCAATGAATGCTTTTTCCTTCACGTTTCCCAAGGTAAACATTCAATTATAATCTGTTTTACCTAAAAATGTAAAAAAATTCAACTTAAAATCAATTATGAGATTATATGATCATTTAAAGGCATAAATAAAGCTTTTGAAGGCATAAGTGACTATAAAAGAAGTTTTCTTCTCAATGAATCGTTTTTGCATCACGTTTCCCGAGGTAAACATTTAATTATAATCTGTTTTAATCCAAAACGTAAAAAAAATTCAACTTAAAATCAATTATGAGATTATCTGATCATTTAAAGGCATAAATAAAGCTTTTGAAGGCATAAGTGACTATAAAAGAAGTTTTCTTCTCAATGAATCGTTTTTGCATCACGTTTCTCGAGGTAAACATTCAATTATAATCTGTTTTCACCCAAAATGTAAAAAAATTCAACTTAAAATAAGTTATAAGATTATAGAATCATTTAAAGGGAGAAATAAAGCTTTTGAAGGCATAAGTGACAATAAAAGAAGTTTTCTTCTCAATGAATGCTTTTTCCTTCACGTTTCCCAAGGTAAACATTCAATTATAATCTGTTTTACCTAAAAATGTAAAAAAATTCAACTTAAAATCAATTATGAGATTATATGATCATTTAAAGGCATAAATAAAGCTTTTGAAGGCATAAGTGACTATAAAAGAAGTTTTCTTCTCAATGAATGGTTTTTGCATCACGTTTCCCGAGGTAAACATTCAATTATTATCTGTTTTAACCCAAAACGTAAAAAAATTCAACTTAAAATAAGTTATAAGATTATATAATCATTTAAAGGGAGAAATAAAGCTTTTGAAGGCATAAGTGACTATAAAAGAAGTTTTCTTCTCAATGAATGCTTTTTCCTTCACGTTTCCCGAGGTAAACATTCAATTATAATCTGTTTTACCAAAAAATGTAAAACAATTCAACTTAAAATCAATTATGAGATTATATGATCATTTAAAGGCATAAATAAAGCTTTTGAAGGCATAAGTGACTATAAAAGAAGTTTTCTTCTCAATGAATTGTTTTTGCATCACGTTTCTCGAGGTAAACATTCAATTATAATCTGGTTTAACCCAAAATGTAAAAAAATTCAACTTAAAATAGGTTATAAGATTATATAATCATTTAAAAGGAGAAATAAAGCTTTTGAAGGCATAAGTGACTATAAAAGAAGTTTTCTTCTCAATGAATGGTTTTTGCTTCACGTTTCCCAAGGTAAACATTCAATTATAATCTGTTTTAACCCAAAACGTAAAAAAATTCAACTTAAAATAAGTTATAAGATTATATAATCATTTAAAGGGAGAAATAAAGCTTTTGAAGGCATAAGTGACTATAAAAGAAGTTTTCTTCTCAATGAATGGTTTTTGCTTCACGTTTCCCGAGGTAAACATTTAATTATAATCTGTTTTAACCCAAAACGTAAAAAAAATTCAACTTAAAATCAATTATGAGATTATATGATCATTTAAAGGCATAAATAAAGCTTTTGAAGGCATAAGTGACTATAAAAGAAGTTTTCTTCTCAATGAATCGTTTTTGCATCACGTTTCTCGAGGTAAACATTCAATTATAATCTGTTTTGACCAAAAATGTAAAAAAATTCAACTTAAAATAAGTTATAAGATTATAGAATCATTTAAAGGGAGAAATAAAGCTTTTGAAGGCATAAGTGACAATAAAAGAAGTTTTCTTCTCAATGAATGCTTTTTCCTTCACGTTTCCCAAGGTAAACATTCAATTATAATCTGTTTTACCTAAAAATGTAAAAAAATTCAACTTAAAATCAATTATGAGATTATATGATCATTTAAAGGCATAAATAAAGCTTTTGAAGGCATAAGTGACTATAAAAGAAGTTTTCTTCTCAATGAATGGTTTTTGCATCACGTTTCCCGAGGTAAACATTCAATTATTATCTGTTTTAACCCAAAACGTAAAAAAATTCAACTTAAAATAAGTTATAAGATTATATAATCATTTAAAGGGAGAAATAAAGCTTTTGAAGGCATAAGTGACTATAAAAGAAGTTTTCTTCTCAATGAATGCTTTTTCCTTCACGTTTCCCGAGGTAAACATTCAATTATAATCTGTTTTACCAAAAAATGTAAAAAAATTCAACTTAAAATCAATTATGAGATTATATGATCATTTAAAGGCATAAATAAAGCTTTTGAAGGCATAAGTGACTATAAAAGAAGTTTTCTTCTCAATGAATTGTTTTTGCATCACGTTTCTCGAGGTAAACATTCAATTATAATCTGTTTTAACCCAAAATGTAAAAAAATTCAACTTAAAATAGGTTATAAGATTATATAATCATTTAAAAGGAGAAATAAAGCTTTTGAAGGCATAAGTGACTATAAAAGAAGTTTTCTTCTCAATGAATGGTTTTTGCTTCACGTTTCCCGAGGTAAACATTCAATTATAATCTATTTTAACCCAAAACGTAAAAAAATTCAACTTAAAATAAGTTATAAGATTATATAATCATTTAAAGGGAGAAATAAAGCTTTTGAAGGCATAAGTGACTATAAAAGAAGTTTTCTTCTCAATGAATGGTTTTTGCTTCACGTTTCCCGAGGTAAACATTTAATTATAATCTGTTTTAACCCAAAACGTAAAAAAAATTCAACTTAAAATCAATTATGAGATTATATGATCATTTAAAGGCATAAATAAAGCTTTTGAAGGCATTAGTGACTATAAAAGAAGTTTTCTTCTCAATGAATCGTTTTTGCATCACGTTTCTCGAGGTAAACATTCAATTATAATCTGTTTTGACCCAAAATGTAAAAAAATTCAACTTAAAATAAGTTATAAGATTATAGAATCATTTAAAGGGAGAAATAAAGCTTTTGAAGGCATAAGTGACAATAAAAGAAGTTTTCTTCTCAATGAATGCTTTTTCCTTCACGTTTCCCAAGGTAAACATTCAATTATAATCTGTTTTACCTAAAAATGTAAAAAAATTCAACTTAAAATCAATTATGAGATTATATGATCATTTAAAGGCATAAATAAAGCTTTTGAAGGCATAAGTGACTATAAAAGAAGTTTTCTTCTCAATGAATGGTTTTTGCATCACGTTTCCCGAGGTAAACATTCAATTATTATCTGTTTTAACCCAAAACGTAAAAAAATTCAACTTAAAATAAGTTATAAGATTATATAATCATTTAAAGGGAGAAATAAAGCTTTTGAAGGCATAAGTGACTATAAAAGAAGTTTTCTTCTCAATGAATGCTTTTTCCTTCACGTTTCCCGAGGTAAACATTCAATTATAATCTGTTTTACCAAAAAATGTAAAAAAATTCAACTTAAAATCAATTATGAGATTATCTGATCATTTAAAGGCATAAATAAAGCTTTTGAAGGCATAGGTGACTATAAAAGAAGTTTTCTTCTCAATGAATCGTTTTTGCATCACGTTTCTCGAGGTAAACATTCAATTATAATCTGTTTTAACCCAAAATGTAAAAAAATTCAACTTAAAATAAGTTTTAAGATTATATAATCATTTAAAGGGAGAAATAAAGCTTTTGAAGGCATAAGTGACAATAAAAGAAGTTTTCTTCTCAATGAATGCTTTTTCCTTCACGTTTCCCAAAGTAAACATTCAATTATAATCTGTTTTACCTAAAAATGTAAAAAAATTCAACTTAAAATCAATTATGAGATTATATGATCATTTAAAGGCATAAATAAAGCTTTTGAAGGCATAAGTGACTATAAAAGAAGTTTTCTTCTCAATGAATGGTTTTTGCTTCACGTTTCCCGAGGTAAACATTCAATTATAATCTATTTTAACCCAAAACGTAAAAAAATTCAACTTAAAATAAGTTATAAGATTATATAATCATTTAAAGGGAGAAATAAAGCTTTTGAAGGCATAAGTGACTATAAAAGAAGTTTTCTTCTCAATGAATGGTTTTTGCTTCACGTTTCCCGAGGTAAACATTTAATTATTATCTGTTTTAACCCAAAACGTAAAAAAAATTCAACTTAAAATCAATTATGAGATTATATGATCATTTAAAGGCATAAATAAAGCTTTTGAAGGCATTAGTGACTATAAAAGAAGTTTTCTTCTCAATGAATGGTTTTTTCATCACGTTTCCCGAGGTAAACATTCAATTATTATCTGTTTTAACCCAAAACGTAAAAAAATTCAACTTAAAATAAGTTATAAGATTATATAATCATTTAAAGGGAGAAATAAAGCTTTTGAAGGCATAAGTGACTATAAAAGAAGTTTTCTTCTCAATGAATGGTTTTTGCTTCACGTTTCCCGAGGTAAACATTTAATTATAATCTGTTTTAACCCAAAACGTAAAAAAAATTCAACTTAAAATCAATTATGAGATTATATGATCATTTAAAGGCATAAATAAAGCTTTTGAAGGCATTAGTGACTATAAAAGAAGTTTTCTTCTCAATGAATGGTTTTTTCATCACGTTTCCCGAGGTAAACATTCAATTATTATCTGTTTTAACCCAAAACGTAAAAAAATTCAACTTAAAATAAGTTATAAGATTATATAATCATTTAAAGGGAGAAATAAAGCTTTTGAAGGCATAAGTGACTATAAAAGAAGTTTTCTTCTCAATGAATGCTTTTTCCTTCACGTTTCCCGAGGTAAACATTCAATTATAATCTGTTTTACCAAAAAATGTAAAAAAATTCAACTTAAAATCAATTATGAGATTATATGATCATTTAAAGGCATAAATAAAGCTTTTGAAGGCATAAGTGACTATAAAAGAAGTTTTCTTCTCAATGAATTGTTTTTGCATCACGTTTCTCGAGGTAAACATTCAATTATAATCTGGTTTAACCCAAAATGTAAAAAAATTCAACTTAAAATAGGTTATAAGATTATATAATCATTTAAAAGGAGAAATAAAGCTTTTGAAGGCATAAGTGACTATAAAAGAAGTTTTCTTCTCAATGAATGGTTTTTGCTTCACGTTTCCCGAGGTAAACATTCAATTATAATCTGTTTTAACCCAAAACGTAAAAAAATTCAACTTAAAATAAGTTATAAGATTATATAATCATTTAAAGGGAGAAATAAAGCTTTTGAAGGCATAAGTGACTATAAAAGAAGTTTTCTTCTCAATGAATGGTTTTTGCTTCACGTTTCCCGAGGTAAACATTTAATTATAATCTGTTTTAACCCAAAACGTAAAAAAATTCAACTTAAAATCAATTATGAGATTATATGATCATTTAAAGGCATAAATAAAGCTTTTGAAGGCATTAGTGACTATAAAAGAAGTTTTCTTCTCAATGAATCGTTTTTGCATCACGTTTCTCGAGGTAAACATTCAATTATAATCTGTTTTCACCCAAAATGTAAAAAAATTCAACTTAAAATAAGTTATAAGATTATAGAATCATTTAAAGGGAGAAATAAAGCTTTTGAAGGCATAAGTGACTATAAAAGAAGTTTTCTTCTCAATGAATGCTTTTTCCTTCACGTTTCCCGAGGTAAACATTCAATTATAATCTGTTTTACCTAAAAATGTAAAAAAATTCAACTTAAAATCAATTATGAGATTATATGATCATTTAAAGGCATAAATAAAGCTTTTGAAGGCATAAGTGACTATAAAAGAAGTTTTCTTCTCAATGAATGGTTTTTGCATCACGTTTCCCGAGGTAAACATTCAATTATTATCTGTTTTAACCCAACACGTAAAAAAATTCAACTTAAAATAAGTTATAAGATTATATAATCATTTAAAGGGAGAAATAAAGCTTTTGAAGGCATAAGTGACTATAAAAGAAGTTTTCTTCTCAATGAATGCTTTTTCCTTCACGTTTCCCGAGGTAAACATTCAATTATAATCTGTTTTACCAAAAAATGTAAAAAAATTCAACTTAAAATCAATTATGAGATTATATGATCATTTAAAGGCATAAATAAAGCTTTTGAAGGCATAAGTGACTATAAAAGAAGTTTTCTTCTCAATGAATTGTTTTTGCATCACGTTTCTCGAGGTAAACATTCAATTATAATCTGGTTTAACCCAAAATGTAAAAAAATTCAACTTAAAATAGGTTATAAGATTATATAATCATTTAAAAGGAGAAATAAAGCTTTTGAAGGCATAAGTGACTATAAAAGAAGTTTTCTTCTCAATGAATGGTTTTTGCTTCACGTTTCCCGAGGTAAACATTCAATTATAATCTGTTTTAACCCAAAACGTAAAAAAATTCAACTTAAAATAAGTTATAAGATTATATAATCATTTAAAGGGAGAAATAAAGCTTTTGAAGGCATAAGTGACTATAAAAGAAGTTTTCTTCTCAATGAATGGTTTTTGCTTCACGTTTCCCGAGGTAAACATTTAATTATAATCTGTTTTAACCCAAAACGTAAAAAAATTCAACTTAAAATCAATTATGAGATTATATGATCATTTAAAGGCATAAATAAAGCTTTTGAAGGCATAAGTGACTATAAAAGAAGTTTTCTTCTCAATGAATCGTTTTTGCATCACGTTTCTCGAGGTAAACATTCAATTATAATCTGTTTTGACCAAAAATGTAAAAAAATTCAACTTAAAATAAGTTATAAGATTATAGAATCATTTAAAGGGAGAAATAAAGCTTTTGAAGGCATAAGTGACAATAAAAGAAGTTTTCTTCTCAATGAATGCTTTTTCCTTCACGTTTCCCAAGGTAAACATTCAATTATAATCTGTTTTACCTAAAAATGTAAAAAAATTCAACTTAAAATCAATTATGAGATTATATGATCATTTAAAGGCATAAATAAAGCTTTTGAAGGCATAAGTGACTATAAAAGAAGTTTTCTTCTCAATGAATCGTTTTTGCATCACGTTTCCCGAGGTAAACATTTAATTATAATCTGTTTTAATCCAAAACGTAAAAAAAATTCAACTTAAAATCAATTATGAGATTATCTGATCATTTAAAGGCATAAATAAAGCTTTTGAAGGCATAAGTGACTATAAAAGAAGTTTTCTTCTCAATGAATCGTTTTTGCATCACGTTTCTCGAGGTAAACATTCAATTATAATCTGTTTTCACCCAAAATGTAAAAAAATTCAACTTAAAATAAGTTATAAGATTATAGAATCATTTAAAGGGAGAAATAAAGCTTTTGAAGGCATAAGTGACAATAAAAGAAGTTTTCTTCTCAATGAATGCTTTTTCCTTCACGTTTCCCAAGGTAAACATTCAATTATAATCTGTTTTACCTAAAAATGTAAAAAAATTCAACTTAAAATCAATTATGAGATTATATGATCATTTAAAGGCATAAATAAAGCTTTTGAAGGCATAAGTGACTATAAAAGAAGTTTTCTTCTCAATGAATGGTTTTTGCATCACGTTTCCCGAGGTAAACATTCAATTATTATCTGTTTTAACCCAAAACGTAAAAAAATTCAACTTAAAATAAGTTATAAGATTATATAATCATTTAAAGGGAGAAATAAAGCTTTTGAAGGCATAAGTGACTATAAAAGAAGTTTTCTTCTCAATGAATGCTTTTTCCTTCACGTTTCCCGAGGTAAACATTCAATTATAATCTGTTTTACCAAAAAATGTAAAACAATTCAACTTAAAATCAATTATGAGATTATATGATCATTTAAAGGCATAAATAAAGCTTTTGAAGGCATAAGTGACTATAAAAGAAGTTTTCTTCTCAATGAATTGTTTTTGCATCACGTTTCTCGAGGTAAACATTCAATTATAATCTGGTTTAACCCAAAATGTAAAAAAATTCAACTTAAAATAGGTTATAAGATTATATAATCATTTAAAAGGAGAAATAAAGCTTTTGAAGGCATAAGTGACTATAAAAGAAGTTTTCTTCTCAATGAATGGTTTTTGCTTCACGTTTCCCGAGGTAAACATTCAATTATAATCTGTTTTAACCCAAAACGTAAAAAAATTCAACTTAAAATAAGTTATAAGATTATATAATCATTTAAAGGGAGAAATAAAGCTTTTGAAGGCATAAGTGACTATAAAAGAAGTTTTCTTCTCAATGAATGGTTTTTGCTTCACGTTTCCCGAGGTAAACATTTAATTATAATCTGTTTTAACCCAAAACGTAAAAAAAATTCAACTTAAAATCAATTATGAGATTATATGATCATTTAAAGGCATAAATAAAGCTTTTGAAGGCATAAGTGACTATAAAAGAAGTTTTCTTCTCAATGAATCGTTTTTGCATCACGTTTCTCGAGGTAAACATTCAATTATAATCTGTTTTGACCAAAAATGTAAAAAAATTCAACTTAAAATAAGTTATAAGATTATAGAATCATTTAAAGGGAGAAATAAAGCTTTTGAAGGCATAAGTGACAATAAAAGAAGTTTTCTTCTCAATGAATGCTTTTTCCTTCACGTTTCCCAAGGTAAACATTCAATTATAATCTGTTTTACCTAAAAATGTAAAAAAATT
The DNA here is from genome assembly GCF_053813885.1 of Theobroma cacao. Classification (NCBI taxonomy): domain Eukaryota; kingdom Viridiplantae; phylum Streptophyta; class Magnoliopsida; order Malvales; family Malvaceae; genus Theobroma; species Theobroma cacao. The sequence continues at coordinate 20,050,735 of NC_142643.1, forward strand.
CAACTTAAAATCAATTATGAGATTATATGATCATTTAAAGGCATAAATAAAGCTTTTGAAGGCATAAGTGACTATAAAAGAAGTTTTCTTCTCAATGAATGGTTTTTGCATCACGTTTCCCGAGGTAAACATTCAATTATTATCTGTTTGAACCCAAAACGTAAAAAAATTCAACTTAAAATAAGTTATAAGATTATATAATCATTTAAAGGGAGAAATAAAGCTTTTGAAGGCATAAGTGACTATAAAAGAAGTTTTCTTCTCAATGAATGCTTTTTCCTTCACGTTTCCCGAGGTAAACATTCAATTATAATCTGTTTTACCAAAAAATGTAAAAAAATTCAACTTAAAATCAATTATGAGATTATATGATCATTTAAAGGCATAAATAAAGCTTTTGAAGGCATAAGTGACTATAAAAGAAGTTTTCTTCTCAATGAATTGTTTTTGCATCACGTTTCTCGAGGTAAACATTCAATTATAATCTGTTTTAACCCAAAATGTAAAAAAATTCAACTTAAAATAGGTTATAAGATTATATAATCATTTAAAAGGAGAAATAAAGCTTTTGAAGGCATAAGTGACTATAAAAGAAGTTTTCTTCTCAATGAATGGTTTTTGCTTCACGTTTCCCGAGGTAAACATTCAATTATAATCTATTTTAACCCAAAACGTAAAAAAATTCAACTTAAAATAAGTTATAAGATTATATAATCATTTAAAGGGAGAAATAAAGCTTTTGAAGGCATAAGTGACTATAAAAGAAGTTTTCTTCTCAATGAATGGTTTTTGCTTCACGTTTCCCGAGGTAAACATTTAATTATAATCTGTTTTAACCCAAAACGTAAAAAAAATTCAACTTAAAATCAATTATGAGATTATATGATCATTTAAAGGCATAAATAAAGCTTTTGAAGGCATTAGTGACTATAAAAGAAGTTTTCTTCTCAATGAATCGTTTTTGCATCACGTTTCTCGAGGTAAACATTCAATTATAATCTGTTTTCACCCAAAATGTAAAAAAATTCAACTTAAAATAAGTTATAAGATTATAGAATCATTTAAAGGGAGAAATAAAGCTTTTGAAGGCATAAGTGACAATAAAAGAAGTTTTCTTCTCAATGAATGCTTTTTCCTTCACGTTTCCCAAGGTAAACATTCAATTATAATCTGTTTTACCTAAAAATGTAAAAAAATTCAACTTAAAATCAATTATGAGATTATATGATCATTTAAAGGCATAAATAAAGCTTTTGAAGGCATAAGTGACTATAAAAGAAGTTTTCTTCTCAATGAATGGTTTTTGCATCACGTTTCCCGAGGTAAACATTCAATTATTATCTGTTTTAACCCAAAACGTAAAAAAATTCAACTTAAAATAAGTTATAAGATTATATAATCATTTAAAGGGAGAAATAAAGCTTTTGAAGGCATAAGTGACTATAAAAGAAGTTTTCTTCTCAATGAATGCTTTTTCCTTCACGTTTCCCGAGGTAAACATTCAATTATAATCTGTTTTACCAAAAAATGTAAAAAAATTCAACTTAAAATCAATTATGAGATTATATGATCATTTAAAGGCATAAATAAAGCTTTTGAAGGCATAAGTGACTATAAAAGAAGTTTTCTTCTCAATGAATTGTTTTTGCATCACGTTTCTCGAGGTAAACATTCAATTATAATCTGTTTTAACCCAAAATGTAAAAAAATTCAACTTAAAATAGGTTATAAGATTATATAATCATTTAAAAGGAGAAATAAAGCTTTTGAAGGCATAAGTGACTATAAAAGAAGTTTTCTTCTCAATGAATGGTTTTTGCTTCACGTTTCCCGAGGTAAACATTCAATTATAATCTATTTTAACCCAAAACGTAAAAAAATTCAACTTAAAATAAGTTATAAGATTATATAATCATTTAAAGGGAGAAATAAAGCTTTTGAAGGCATAAGTGACTATAAAAGAAGTTTTCTTCTCAATGAATGGTTTTTGCTTCACGTTTCCCGAGGTAAACATTTAATTATAATCTGTTTTAACCCAAAACGTAAAAAAAATTCAACTTAAAATCAATTATGAGATTATATGATCATTTAAAGGCATAAATAAAGCTTTTGAAGGCATTAGTGACTATAAAAGAAGTTTTCTTCTCAATGAATCGTTTTTGCATCACGTTTCTCGAGGTAAACATTCAATTATAATCTGTTTTGACCCAAAATGTAAAAAAATTCAACTTAAAATAAGTTATAAGATTATAGAATCATTTAAAGGGAGAAATAAAGCTTTTGAAGGCATAAGTGACAATAAAAGAAGTTTTCTTCTCAATGAATGCTTTTTCCTTCACGTTTCCCAAGGTAAACATTCAATTATAATCTGTTTTACCTAAAAATGTAAAAAAATTCAACTTAAAATCAATTATGAGATTATATGATCATTTAAAGGCATAAATAAAGCTTTTGAAGGCATAAGTGACTATAAAAGAAGTTTTCTTCTCAATGAATGGTTTTTGCATCACGTTTCCCGAGGTAAACATTCAATTATTATCTGTTTTAACCCAAAACGTAAAAAAATTCAACTTAAAATAAGTTATAAGATTATATAATCATTTAAAGGGAGAAATAAAGCTTTTGAAGGCATAAGTGACTATAAAAGAAGTTTTCTTCTCAATGAATGCTTTTTCCTTCACGTTTCCCGAGGTAAACATTCAATTATAATCTATTTTAACCCAAAACGTAAAAAAATTCAACTTAAAATAGGTTATAAGATTATATAATCATTTAAAAGGAGAAATAAAGCTTTTGAAGGCATAAGTGACTATAAAAGAAGTTTTCTTCTCAATGAATCATTTTTGCATCACGTTTCTCGAGGTAAACATTTAATTATAATCTGTTTTAACCCAAAACGTAAAAAAAATTCAACTTAAAATCAATTATGAGATTATATGATCATTTAAAGGCATAAATAAAGCTTTTGAAGGCATAAGTGACTATAAAAGAAGTTTTCTTCTCAATGAATGGTTTTTGCATCACGTTTCCCGAGGTAAACATTCAATTATTATCTGTTTTAACCCAAAACGTAAAAAAATTCAACTTAAAATAAGTTATAAGATTATATAATCATTTAAAGGGAGAAATAAAGCTTTTGAAGGCATAAGTGACTATAAAAGAAGTTTTCTTCTCAATGAATGCTTTTTCCTTCACGTTTCCCGAGGTAAACATTCAATTATAATCTGTTTTACCAAAAAATGTAAAAAAATTCAACTTAAAATCAATTATGAGATTATATGATCATTTAAAGGCATAAATAAAGCTTTTGAAGGCATAAGTGACTATAAAAGAAGTTTTCTTCTCAATGAATTGTTTTTGCATCACGTTTCTCGAGGTAAACATTCAATTATAATCTGGTTTAACCCAAAATGTAAAAAAATTCAACTTAAAATAGGTTATAAGATTATATAATCATTTAAAAGGAGAAATAAAGCTTTTGAAGGCATAAGTGACTATAAAAGAAGTTTTCTTCTCAATGAATCATTTTTGCATCACGTTTCTCGAGGTAAACATTTAATTATAATCTGTTTTAACCCAAAACGTAAAAAAAATTCAACTTAAAATCAATTATGAGATTATCTGATCATTTAAAGGCATAAATAAAGCTTTTGAAGGCATAAGTGACTATAAAAGAAGTTTTCTTCTCAATGAATCGTTTTTGCATCACGTTTCTCGAGGTAAACATTCAATTATAATCTGTTTTAACCCAAAATGTAAAAAAATTCAACTTAAAATAAGTTTTAAGATTATATAATCATTTAAAGGGAGAAATAAAGCTTTTGAAGGCATAAGTGACAATAAAAGAAGTTTTCTTCTCAATGAATGCTTTTTCCTTCACGTTTCCCAAAGTAAACATTCAATTATAATCTGTTTTACCTAAAAATGTAAAAAAATTCAACTTAAAATCAATTATGAGATTATATGATCATTTAAAGGCATAAATAAAGCTTTTGAAGGCATAAGTGACTATAAAAGAAGTTTTCTTCTCAATGAATGGTTTTTGCTTCACGTTTCCCGAGGTAAACATTCAATTATAATCTATTTTAACCCAAAACGTAAAAAAATTCAACTTAAAATAAGTTATAAGATTATATAATCATTTAAAGGGAGAAATAAAGCTTTTGAAGGCATAAGTGACTATAAAAGAAGTTTTCTTCTCAATGAATGGTTTTTGCTTCACGTTTCCCGAGGTAAACATTTAATTATTATCTGTTTTAACCCAAAACGTAAAAAAAATTCAACTTAAAATCAATTATGAGATTATATGATCATTTAAAGGCATAAATAAAGCTTTTGAAGGCATTAGTGACTATAAAAGAAGTTTTCTTCTCAATGAATGGTTTTTTCATCACGTTTCCCGAGGTAAACATTCAATTATTATCTGTTTTAACCCAAAACGTAAAAAAATTCAACTTAAAATAAGTTATAAGATTATATAATCATTTAAAGGGAGAAATAAAGCTTTTGAAGGCATAAGTGACTATAAAAGAAGTTTTCTTCTCAATGAATGGTTTTTGCTTCACGTTTCCCGAGGTAAACATTTAATTATAATCTGTTTTAACCCAAAACGTAAAAAAAATTCAACTTAAAATCAATTATGAGATTATATGATCATTTAAAGGCATAAATAAAGCTTTTGAAGGCATTAGTGACTATAAAAGAAGTTTTCTTCTCAATGAATGGTTTTTTCATCACGTTTCCCGAGGTAAACATTCAATTATTATCTGTTTTAACCCAAAACGTAAAAAAATTCAACTTAAAATAAGTTATAAGATTATATAATCATTTAAAGGGAGAAATAAAGCTTTTGAAGGCATAAGTGACTATAAAAGAAGTTTTCTTCTCAATGAATGCTTTTTCCTTCACGTTTCCCGAGGTAAACATTCAATTATAATCTGTTTTACCAAAAAATGTAAAAAAATTCAACTTAAAATCAATTATGAGATTATATGATCATTTAAAGGCATAAATAAAGCTTTTGAAGGCATAAGTGACTATAAAAGAAGTTTTCTTCTCAATGAATTGTTTTTGCATCACGTTTCTCGAGGTAAACATTCAATTATAATCTGGTTTAACCCAAAATATAAAAAAATTCAACTTAAAATAGGTTATAAGATTATATAATCATTTAAAAGGAGAAATAAAGCTTTTGAAGGCATAAGTGACTATAAAAGAAGTTTTCTTCTCAATGAATGCTTTTTCCTTCACGTTTCCCGAGGTAAACATTCAATTATAATCTGTTTTACCAAAAAATGTAAAAAAATTCAACTTAAAATCAATTATGAGATTATATGATCATTTAAAGGCATAAATAAAGCTTTTGAAGGCATAAGTGACTATAAAAGAAGTTTTCTTCTCAATGAATCATTTTTGCATCACGTTTCTCGAGGTAAACATTTAATTATAATCTGTTTTAACCCAAAACGTAAAAAAAATTCAACTCAAAATCAATTATGAGATTATCTGATCATTTAAAGGCATAAATAAAGCTTTTGAAGGCATAAGTGACTATAAAAGAAGTTTTCTTCTCAATGAATCGTTTTTGCATCACGTTTCTCGAGGTAAACATTCAATTATAATCTGTTTTAACCCAAAATGTAAAAAAATTCAACTCAAAATAAGTTATAAGATTATAGAATCATTTAAAGGGAGAAATAAAGCTTTTGAAGGCATAAGTGACAATAAAAGAAGTTTTCTTCTCAATGAATACTTTTTCCTTCACGTTTCCCAAGGTAAACATTCAATTATAATCTGTTTTACCTAAAAATGTAAAAAAATTCAACTTAAAATCAATTATGAGATTATATGATCATTTAAAGGCATAAATAAAGCTTTTGAAGGCATAAGTGACTATAAAAGAAGTTTTCTTCTCAATGAATGGTTTTTGCATCACGTTTCCCGAGGTAAACATTCAATTATTATCTGTTTTAACCCAAAACGTAAAAAAATTCAACTTAAAATAAGTTATAAGATTATAAAATCATTTAAAGGGAGAAATAAAGCTTTTGAAGGCATAAGTGACTATAAAAGAAGTTTTCCTCTCAATGAATGCTTTTTCCTTCACGTTTCCCGAGGTAAACATTCAATTATAATCTGTTTTACCAAAAAATGTAAAAAAATTCAACTTAAAATCAATTATGAGATTATATGATCATTTAAAGGCATAAATAAAGCTTAAGAAGGCATAAGTGACTATAAAAGAAGTTTTCTTCTCAATGAATTGTTTTTGCATCACGTTTCTCGAGGTAAACATTCAATTATAATCTGTTTTAACCCAAAATGTAAAAAACTTCAACTTAAAATAGGTTATAAGATTATATAATCATTTAAAAGGAGAAATAAAGCTTTTGAAGGCATAAGTGACTATAAAAGAAGTTTTCTTCCCAATGAATGGTTTTTGCTTCACGTTTCCCGAGGTAAACATTCAATTATAATCTGTTTTAACCCAAAACGTAAAACAATTCAACTTAAAATAAGTTATAAGATTATATAATCATTTAAAGGGAGAAATAAAGCTTTTGAAGGCATAAGTGACTATAAAAGAAGTTTTCTTCTCAATGAATGGTTTTTGCTTCACGTTTCCCGAGGTAAACATTTAATTATAATCTGTTTTAACCCAAAACGTAAAAAAAATTCAACTTAAAATCAATTATGAGATTATATGATCATTTAAAGGCATAAATAAAGCTTTTGAAGGCATAAGTGACTATAAAAGAAGTTTTCTTCTCAATGAATCGTTTTTGCATCACGTTTCTCGAGGTAAACATTCAATTATAATCTGTTTTAACCCAAAATGTAAAAAAATTCAACTCAAAATAAGTTATAAGATTATAGAATCATTTAAAGGGAGAAATAAAGCTTTTGAAGGCATAAGTGACAATAAAAGAAGTTTTCTTCTCAATGAATGCTTTTTCCTTCACGTTTCCCAAGGTAAACATTCAATTATAATCTGTTTTACCTAAAAATGTAAAAAAATTCAACTTAAAATCAATTATGAGATTATATGATCATTTAAAGGCATAAATAAAGCTTTTGAAGGCATAAGTGACTATAAAAGAAGTTTTCTTCTCAATGAATGGTTTTTGCATCACGTTTCCCGAGGTAAACATTCAATTATTATCTGTTTTAACCCAAAACGTAAAAAAATTCAACTTAAAATAAGTTATAAGATTATATAATCATTTAAAGGGAGAAATAAAGCTTTTGAAGGCATAAGTGACTATAAAAGAAGTTTTCTTCTCAATGAATGCTTTTTCCTTCACGTTTCCCGAGGTAAACATTCAATTATAATCTGTTTTACCAAAAAATGTAAAAAAATTCAACTTAAAATCAATTATCAGATTATATGATCATTTAAAGGCATAAATAAAGCTTTTGAAGGCATAAGTGACTATAAAAGAAGTTTTCTTCTCAATGAATTGTTTTTGCATCACGTTTCTCGAGGTAAACATTCAATTATAATCTGGTTTAACCCAAAATGTAAAAAAATTCAACTTAAAATAGGTTATAAGATTATATAATCATTTAAAAGGAGAAATAAAGCTTTTGAAGGCATAAGTGACTATAAAAGAAGTTTTCTTCTCAATGAATGGTTTTTGCTTCACGTTTCCCGAGGTAAACATTCAATTATAATCTGTTTTAACCCAAAACGTAAAAAAATTCAACTTAAAATAAGTTATAAGATTATATAATCATTTAAAGGGAGAAATAAAGCTTTTGAAGGCATAAGTGACTATAAAAGAAGTTTTCTTCTCAATGAATGGTTTTTGCTTCACGTTTCCCGAGGTAAACATTCAATTATTATCTGTTTTAACCCAAAACGTAAAAAAAATTCAACTTAAAATCAATTATGAGATTATATGATCATTTAAAGGCATAAATAAAGCTTTTGAAGGCATAAGTGACTATAAAAGAAGTTTTCTTCTCAATGAATGGTTTTTGCATCACGTTTCCCGAGGTAAACATTCAATTATTATCTGTTTTAACCCAAAACGTAAAAAAATTCAACTTAAAATAAGTTATAAGATTATATAATCATTTAAAGGGAGAAATAAAGCTTTTGAAGGCATAAGTGACTATAAAAGAAGTTTTCTTCTCAATGAATGCTTTTTCCTTCACGTTTCCCGAGGTAAACATTCAATTATAATCTGTTTTACCAAAAAATGTAAAAAAATTCAACTTAAAATCAATTATGAGATTATATGATCATTTAAAGGCATAAATAAAGCTTTTGAAGGCATAAGTGACTATAAAAGAAGTTTTCTTCTCAATGAATTGTTTTTGCATCACGTTTCTCGAGGTAAACATTCAATTATAATCTGGTTTAACCCAAAATGTAAAAAAATTCAACTTAAAATAGGTTATAAGATTATATAATCATTTAAAAGGAGAAATAAAGCTTTTGAAGGCATAAGTGACTATAAAAGAAGTTTTCTTCTCAATGAATCATTTTTGCATCACGTTTCTCGAGGTAAACATTTAATTATAATCTGTTTTAACCCAAAACGTAAAAAAAATTCAACTTAAAATCAATTATGAGATTATCTGATCATTTAAAGGCATAAATAAAGCTTTTGAAGGCATAAGTGACTATAAAAGAAGTTTTCTTCTCAATGAATCGTTTTTGCATCACGTTTCTCGAGGTAAACATTCAATTATAATCTGTTTTAACCCAAAATGTAAAAAAATTCAACTTAAAATAAGTTTTAAGATTATATAATCATTTAAAGGGAGAAATAAAGCTTTTGAAGGCATAAGTGACAATAAAAGAAGTTTTCTTCTCAATGAATGCTTTTTCCTTCACGTTTCCCAAAGTAAACATTCAATTATAATCTGTTTTACCTAAAAATGTAAAAAAATTCAACTTAAAATCAATTATGAGATTATATGATCATTTAAAGGCATAAATAAAGCTTTTGAAGGCATAAGTGACTATAAAAGAAGTTTTCTTCTCAATGAATGGTTTTTGCTTCACGTTTCCCGAGGTAAACATTCAATTATAATCTATTTTAACCCAAAACGTAAAAAAATTCAACTTAAAATAAGTTATAAGATTATATAATCATTTAAAGGGAGAAATAAAGCTTTTGAAGGCATAAGTGACTATAAAAGAAGTTTTCTTCTCAATGAATGGTTTTTGCTTCACGTTTCCCGAGGTAAACATTTAATTATTATCTGTTTTAACCCAAAACGTAAAAAAAATTCAACTTAAAATCAATTATGAGATTATATGATCATTTAAAGGCATAAATAAAGCTTTTGAAGGCATTAGTGACTATAAAAGAAGTTTTCTTCTCAATGAATGGTTTTTTCATCACGTTTCCCGAGGTAAACATTCAATTATTATCTGTTTTAACCGAAAACGTAAAAAAATTCAACTTAAAATAAGTTATAAGATTATATAATCATTTAAAGGGAGAAATAAAGCTTTTGAAGGCATAAGTGACTATAAAAGAAGTTTTCTTCTCAATGAATGCTTTTTCCTTCACGTTTCCCGAGGTAAACATTCAATTATAATCTGTTTTACCAAAAAATGTAAAAAAATTCAACTTAAAATCAATTATGAGATTATATGATCATTTAAAGGCATAAATAAAGCTTTTGAAGGCATAAGTGACTATAAAAGAAGTTTTCTTCTCAATGAATTGTTTTTGCATCACGTTTCTCGAGGTAAACATTCAATTATAATCTGGTTTAACCCAAAATGTAAAAAAATTCAACTTAAAATAGGTTATAAGATTATATAATCATTTAAAAGGAGAAATAAAGCTTTTGAAGGTATAAGTGACTATAAAAGAAGTTTTCTTCTCAATGAATGCTTTTTCCTTCACGTTTCCCGAGGTAAACATTCAATTATAATCTGTTTTACCAAAAAATGTAAAAAAATTCAACTTAAAATCAATTATGAGATTATATGATCATTTAAAGGCATAAATAAAGCTTTTGAAGGCATAAGTGACTATAAAAGAAGTTTTCTTCTCAATGAATCATTTTTGCATCACGTTTCTCGAGGTAAACATTTAATTATAATCTGTTTTAACCCAACACGTAAAAAAAATTCAACTTAAAATCAATTATGAGATTATCTGATCATTTAAAGGCATAAATAAAGCTTTTGAAGGCATAAGTGACTATAAAAGAAGTTTTCTTCTCAATGAATCGTTTTTGCATCACGTTTCTCGAGGTAAACATTATATTATAATCTGTTTTAACCCAAAATGTAAAAAAATTCAACTCAAAATAAGTTATAAGATTATAGAATCATTTAAAGGGAGAAATAAAGCTTTTGAAGGCATAAGTGACAATAAAAGAAGTTTTCTTCTCAATGAATACTTTTTCCTTCACGTTTCCCAAGGTAAACATTCAATTATAATCTGTTTTACCTAAAAATGTAAAAAAATTCAACTTAAAATCAATTATGAGATTATATGATCATTTAAAGGCATAAATAAAGCTTTTGAAGGCATAAGTGACTATAAAAGAAGTTTTCTTCTCAATGAATGGTTTTTGCATCACGTTTCCCGAGGTAAACATTCAATTATTATCTGTTTTAACCCAAAACGTAAAAAAATTCAACTTAAAATAAGTTATAAGATTATAAAATCATTTAAAGGGAGAAATAAAGCTTTTGAAGGCATAAGTGACTATAAAAGAAGTTTTCCTCTCAATGAATGCTTTTTCCTTCACGTTTCCCGAGGTAAACATTCAATTATAATCTGTTTTACCAAAAAATGTAAAAAAATTCAACTTAAAATCAATTATGAGATTATATGATCATTTAAAGGCATAAATAAAGCTTAAGAAGGCATAAGTGACTATAAAAGAAGTTTTCTTCTCAATGAATTGTTTTTGCATCACGTTTCTCGAGGTAAACATTCAATTATAATCTGTTTTAACCCAAAATGTAAAAAACTTTAACTTAAAATAGGTTATAAGATTATATAATCATTTAAAAGGAGAAATAAAGCTTTTGAAGGCATAAGTGACTATAAAAGAAGTTTTCTTCTCAATGAATGGTTTTTGCTTCACGTTTCCCGAGGTAAACATTCAATTATAATCTGTTTTAACCCAAAACGTAAAACAATTCAACTTAAAATAAGTTATAAGATTATATAATCATTTAAAGGGAGAAATAAAGCTTTTGAAGGCATAAGTGACTATAAAAGAAGTTTTCTTCTCAATGAATGGTTTTTGCTTCACGTTTCCCGAGGTAAACATTTAATTATAATCTGTTTTAACCCAAAACGTAAAAAAAATTCAACTTAAAATCAATTATGAGATTATATGATCATTTAAAGGCATAAATAAAGCTTTTGAAGGCATAAGTGACTATAAAAGAAGTTTTCTTCTCAATGAATCATTTTTGCATCACGTTTCTCGAGGTAAACATTCAATTATAATCTGTTTTAACCCAAAATGTAAAAAAATTCAACTCAAAATAAGTTATAAGATTATAGAATCATTTAAAGGGAGAAATAAAGCTTTTGAAGGCATAAGTGACAATAAAAGAAGTTTTCTTCTCAATGAATGCTTTTTCCTTCACGTTTCCCAAGGTAAACATTCAATTATAATCTGTTTTACCTAAAAATGTAAAAAAATTCAACTTAAAATCAATTATGAGATTATATGATCATTTAAAGGCATAAATAAAGCTTTTGAAGGCATAAGTGACTATAAAAGAAGTTTTCTTCTCAATGAATGGTTTTTGCATCACGTTCCCCGAGGTAAACATTCAATTATTATCTGTTTTAACCCAAAACGTAAAAAAATTCAACTTAAAATAAGTTATAAGATTATATAATCATTTAAAGGGAGAAATAAAGCTTTTGAAGGCATAAGTGACTATAAAAGAAGTTTTCTTCTCAATGAATGCTTTTTCCTTCACGTTTCCCGAGGTAAACATTCAATTATAATCTGTTTTACCAAAAAATGTAAAAAAATTCAACTTAAAATCAATTATGAGATTATATGATCATTTAAAGGCATAAATAAAGCTTAAGAAGGCATAAGTGACTATAAAAGAAGTTTTCTTCTCAATGAATTGTTTTTGCATCACGTTTCTCGAGGTAAACATTCAATTATAATCTGTTTTAACCCAAAATGTAAAAAAATTCAACTTAAAATAGGTTATAAGATTATATAATCATTTAATAGGAGAAATAAAGCTTTTGAAGGCATAAGTGACTATAAAAGAAGTTTTCTTCTCAATGAATGGTTTTTGCTTCACGTTTCCCGAGGTAAACATTTAATTATAATCTGTTTTAACCCAAAACGTAAAAAAAATTCAACTTAAAATCAATTATGAGATTATATGATCATTTAAAGGCATAAATAAAGCTTTTGAAGGCATAAGTGACTATAAAAGAAGTTTTCTTCTCAATGAATCATTTTTGCATCACGTTTCTCGAGGTAAACATTCAATTATAATCTGTTTTAACCCAAAATGTAAAAAAATTCAACTTAAAATAAGTTATAAGATTATAGAATCATTTAAAGGGAGAAATAAAGCTTTTGAAGGCATAAGTGACTATAAAAGAAGTTTTCTTCTCAATGAATGCTTTTTCCTTCACGTTTCCCAAGGTAAACATTCAATTATAATCTGTTTTACCTAAAAATGTAAAAAAATTCAACTTAAAATCAATTATGAGATTATATGATCATTTAAAGGCATAAATAAAGCTTTTGAAGGCATAAGTGACTATAAAAGAAGTTTTCTTCTCAATGAATTGTTTTTGCATCACGTTTCTCGAGGTAAACATTCAATTATAATCTGGTTTAACCCAAAATGTAAAAAAATTCAACTTAAAATAGGTTATAAGATTATATAATCATTTAAAAGGAGAAATAAAGCTTTTGAAGGCATAAGTGACTATAAAAGAAGTTTTCTTCTCAATGAATGGTTTTTGCTTCACGTTTCCCGAGGTAAACATTCAATTATAATCTGTTTTACCAAAAAATGTAAAAAAATTCAACTTAAAATCAATTATGAGATTATATGATCATTTAAAGGCATAAATAAAGCTTTTGAAGGCATAAGTGACTATAAAAGAAGTTTTCTTCTCAATGAATTGTTTTTGCATCACGTTTCTCGAGGTAAACATTCAATTATAATCTGGTTTAACCCAAAATGTAAAAAAATTCAACTTAAAATAGGTTATAAGATTATATAATCATTTAAAAGGAGAAATAAAGCTTTTGAAGGCATAAGTGACTATAAAAGAAGTTTTCTTCTCAATGAATGGTTTTTGCTTCACGTTTCCCGAGGTAAACATTCAATTATAATCTGTTTTAACCCAAAACGTAAAAAAATTCAACTTAAAATAAGTTATAAGATTATATAATCATTTAAAGGGAGAAATAAAGCTTTTGAAGGCATAAGTGACTATAAAAGAAGTTTTCTTCTCAATGAATGGTTTTTGCTTCACGTTTCCCGAGGTAAACATTCAATTATTATCTGTTTTAACCCAAAACGTAAAAAAAATTCAACTTAAAATCAATTATGAGATTATATGATCATTTAAAGGCATAAATAAAGCTTTTGAAGGCATAAGTGACTATAAAAGAAGTTTTCTTCTCAATGAATGGTTTTTGCATCACGTTTCCCGAGGTAAACATTCAATTATTATCTGTTTTAACCCAAAACGTAAAAAAATTCAACTTAAAATAAGTTATAAGATTATATAATCATTTAAAGGGAGAAATAAAGCTTTTGAAGGCATAAGTGACTATAAAAGAAGTTTTCTTCTCAATGAATGCTTTTTCCTTCACGTTTCCCGAGGTAAACATTCAATTATAATCTGTTTTACCAAAAAATGTAAAAAAATTCAACTTAAAATCAATTATGAGATTATATGATCATTTAAAGGCATAAATAAAGCTTTTGAAGGCATAAGTGACTATAAAAGAAGTTTTCTTCTCAATGAATTGTTTTTGCATCACGTTTCTCGAGGTAAACATTCAATTATAATCTGGTTTAACCCAAAATGTAAAAAAATTCAACTTAAAATAGGTTATAAGATTATATAATCATTTAAAAGGAGAAATAAAGCTTTTGAAGGCATAAGTGACTATAAAAGAAGTTTTCTTCTCAATGAATCATTTTTGCATCACGTTTCTCGAGGTAAACATTTAATTATAATCTGTTTTAACCCAAAACGTAAAAAAAATTCAACTTAAAATCAATTATGAGATTATCTGATCATTTAAAGGCATAAATAAAGCTTTTGAAGGCATAAGTGACTATAAAAGAAGTTTTCTTCTCAATGAATCGTTTTTGCATCACGTTTCTCGAGGTAAACATTCAATTATAATCTGTTTTAACCCAAAATGTAAAAAAATTCAACTTAAAATAAGTTTTAAGATTATATAATCATTTAAAGGGAGAAATAAAGCTTTTGAAGGCATAAGTGACAATAAAAGAAGTTTTCTTCTCAATGAATGCTTTTTCCTTCACGTTTCCCAAGGTAAACATTCAATTATAATCTGTTTTACCTAAAAATGTAAAAAAATTCAACTTAAAATCAATTATGAGATTATATGATCATTTAAAGGCATAAATAAAGCTTTTGAAGGCATAAGTGACTATAAAAGAAGTTTTCTTCTCAATGAATGGTTTTTGCTTCACGTTTCCCGAGGTAAACATTCAATTATAATCTCTTTTAACCCAAAACGTAAAAAAATTCAACTTAAAATAAGTTATAAGATTATATAATCATTTAAAGGGAGAAATAAAGCTTTTGAAGGCATAAGTGACTATAAAAGAAGTTTTCTTCTCAATGAATGGTTTTTGCTTCACGTTTCCCGAGGTAAACATTTAATTATTATCTGTTTTAACCCAAAACGTAAAAAAAATTCAACTTAAAATCAATTATGAGATTATATGATCATTTAAAGGCATAAATAAAGCTTTTGAAGGCATTAGTGACTATAAAAGAAGTTTTCTTCTCAATGAATGGTTTTTTCATCACGTTTCCCGAGGTAAACATTCAATTATTATCTGTTTTAACCCAAAACGTAAAAAAATTCAACTTAAAATAAGTTATAAGATTATATAATCATTTAAAGGGAGAAATAAAGCTTTTGAAGGCATAAGTGACTATAAAAGAAGTTTTCTTCTCAATGAATGCTTTTTCCTTCACGTTTCCCGAGGTAAACATTCAATTATAATCTGTTTTACCAAAAAATGTAAAAAAATTCAACTTAAAATCAATTATGAGATTATATGATCATTTAAAGGCATAAATAAAGCTTTTGAAGGCATAAGTGACTATAAAAGAAGTTTTCTTCTCAATGAATTGTTTTTGCATCACGTTTCTCGAGGTAAACATTCAATTATAATCTGGTTTAACCCAAAATGTAAAAAAATTCAACTTAAAATAGGTTATAAGATTATATAATCATTTAAAAGGAGAAATAAAGCTTTTGAAGGCATAAGTGACTATAAAAGAAGTTTTCTTCTCAATGAATGCTTTTTCCTTCACGTTTCCCGAGGTAAACATTCAATTATAATCTGTTTCACCAAAAAATGTAAAAAAATTCAACTTAAAATCAATTATGAGATTATATGATCATTTAAAGGCATAAATAAAGCTTTTGAAGGCATAAGTGACTATAAAAGAAGTTTTCTTCTCAATGAATCATTTTTGCATCACGTTTCTCGAGGTAACCATTTAATTATAATCTGTTTTAACCCAAAACGTAAAAAAAATTCAACTTAAAATCAATTATGAGATTATCTGATCATTTAAAGGCATAAATAAAGCTTTTGAAGGCATAAGTGACTATAAAAGAAGTTTTCTTCTCAATGAATCATTTTTGCATCACGTTTGTCGAGGTAAACATTCAATTATAATCTGTTTTAACCCAAAATGTAAAAAAATTCAACTCAAAATAAGTTATAAGATTATAGAATCATTTAAAGGGAGAAATAAAGCTTTTGAAGGCATAAGTGACAATAAAAGAAGTTTTCTTCTCAATGAATACTTTTTCCTTCACGTTTCCCAAGGTAAACATTCAATTATAATCTGTTTTACCTAAAAATGTAAAAAAATTCAACTTAAAATCAATTATGAGATTATATGATCATTTAAAGGCATAAATAAAGCTTTTGAAGGCATAAGTGACTATAAAAGAAGTTTTCTTCTCAATGAATGGTTTTTGCATCACGTTTCCCGAGGTAAACATTCAATTATTATCTGTTTTAACCCAAAACGTAAAAAAATTCAACTTAAAATAAGTTATAAGATTATAAAATCATTTAAAGGGAGAAATAAAGCTTTTGAAGGCATAAGTGACTATAAAAGAAGTTTTCCTCTCAATGAATGCTTTTTCCTTCACGTTTCCCGAGGTAAACATTCAATTATAATCTGTTTTACCAAAAAATGTAAAAAAATTCAACTTAAAATCAATTATGAGATTATATGATCATTTAAAGGCATAAATAAAGCTTAAGAAGGCATAAGTGACTATAAAAGAAGTTTTCTTCTCAATGAATTGTTTTTGCATCGCGTTTCTCGAGGTAAACATTCAATTATAATCTGTTTTAACCCAAAATGTAAAAAACTTCAACTTAAAATAGGTTATAAGATTATATAATCATTTAAAAGGAGAAATAAAGCTTTTGAAGGCATAAGTGACTATAAAAGAAGTTTTCTTCTCAATGAATGGTTTTTGCTTCACGTTTCCCGAGGTAAACATTCAATTATAATCTGTTTTAACCCAAAACGTAAAACAATTCAACTTAAAATAAGTTATAAGATTATATAATCATTTAAAGGGAGAAATAAAGCTTTTGAAGGCATAAGTGACTATAAAAGAAGTTTTCTTCTCAATGAATGGTTTTTGCTTCACGTTTCCCGAGGTAAACATTCAATTATAATCTGTTTTAACCCAAAACGTAAAAAAAATTCAACTTAAAATCAATTATGAGATTATATGATCATTTAAAGGCATAAATAAAGCTTTTGAAGGCATAAGTGACTATAAAAGAAGTTTTCTTCTCAATGAATGGTTTTTGCATCACGTTTCCCGAGGTAAACATTCAATTATTATCTGTTTTAACCCAAAACGTAAAAAAATTCAACTTAAAATAAGTTATAAGATTATATAATCATTTAAAGGGAGAAATAAAGCTTTTGAAGGCATAAGTGACTATAAAAGAAGTTTTCTTCTCAATGAATGCTTTTTCCTTCACGTTTCCCGAGGTAAACATTCAATTATAATCTGTTTTACCAAAAAATGTAAAA
Organism: Theobroma cacao; assembly: GCF_053813885.1. Classification (NCBI taxonomy): domain Eukaryota; kingdom Viridiplantae; phylum Streptophyta; class Magnoliopsida; order Malvales; family Malvaceae; genus Theobroma; species Theobroma cacao. The sequence goes on from NC_142643.1 coordinate 20,068,020, forward strand.
AAATTCAACTTAAAATCAATTATGAGATTATATGATCATTTAAAGGCATAAATAAAGCTTTTGAAGGCATAAGTGACTATAAAAGAAGTTTTCTTCTCAATGAATTGTTTTTGCATCACGTTTCTCGAGGTAAACATTCAATTATAATCTGGTTTAACCCAAAATGTAAAAAAATTCAACTTAAAATAGGTTATAAGATTATATAATCATTTAAAAGGAGAAATAAAGCTTTTGAAGGCATAAGTGACTATAAAAGAAGTTTTCTTCTCAATGAATCATTTTTGCATCACGTTTCTCGAGGTAAACATTTAATTATAATCTGTTTTAACCCAAAACGTAAAAAAAATTCAACTTAAAATCAATTATGAGATTATCTGATCATTTAAAGGCATAAATAAAGCTTTTGAAGGCATAAGTGACTATAAAAGAAGTTTTCTTCTCAATGAATCGTTTTTGCATCACGTTTCTCGAGGTAAACATTCAATTATAATCTGTTTTAACCCAAAATGTAAAAAAATTCAACTTAAAATAAGTTTTAAGATTATATAATCATTTAAAGGGAGAAATAAAGCTTTTGAAGGCATAAGTGACAATAAAAGAAGTTTTCTTCTCAATGAATGCTTTTTCCTTCATGTTTCCCAAGGTAAACATTCAATTATAATCTGTTTTACCTAAAAATGTAAAAAAATTCAACTTAAAATCAATTATGAGATTATATGATCATTTAAAGGCATAAATAAAGCTTTTGAAGGCATAAGTGACTATAAAAGAAGTTTTCTTCTCAATGAATGGTTTTTGCTTCACGTTTCCCGAGGTAAACATTCAATTATAATCTCTTTTAACCCAAAACGTAAAAAAATTCAACTTAAAATAAGTTATAAGATTATATAATCATTTAAAGGGAGAAATAAAGCTTTTGAAGGCATAAGTGACTATAAAAGAAGTTTTCTTCTCAATGAATGGTTTTTGCTTCACGTTTCCCGAGGTAAACATTTAATTATTATCTGTTTTAACCCAAAACGTAAAAAAAATTCAACTTAAAATCAATTATGAGATTATATGATCATTTAAAGGCATAAATAAAGCTTTTGAAGGCATAAGTGACTATAAAAGAAGTTTTCTTCTCAATGAATGGTTTTTGCTTCACGTTTCCCGAGGTAAACATTCAATTATTATCTGTTTTAACCCAAAACGTAAAAAAAATTCAACTTAAAATCAATTATGAGATTATATGATCATTTAAAGGCATAAATAAAGCTTTTGAAGGCATAAGTGACTATAAAAGAAGTTTTCTTCTCAATGAATGGTTTTTGCATCACGTTTCCCGAGGTAAACATTCAATTATTATCTGTTTTAACCCAAAACGTAAAAAAATTCAACTTAAAATAAGTTATAAGATTATATAATCATTTAAAGGGAGAAATAAAGCTTTTGAAGGCATAAGTGACTATAAAAGAAGTTTTCTTCTCAATGAATGCTTTTTCCTTCACGTTTCCCGAGGTAAACATTCAATTATAATCTGTTTTACCAAAAAATGTAAAAAAATTCAACTTAAAATCAATTATGAGATTATATGATCATTTAAAGGCATAAATAAAGCTTTTGAAGGCATAAGTGACTATAAAAGAAGTTTTCTTCTCAATGAATTGTTTTTGCATCACGTTTCTCGAGGTAAACATTCAATTATAATCTGGTTTAACCCAAAATGTAAAAAAATTCAACTTAAAATAGGTTATAAGATTATATAATCATTTAAAAGGAGAAATAAAGCTTTTGAAGGCATAAGTGACTATAAAAGAAGTTTTCTTCTCAATGAATCATTTTTGCATCACGTTTCTCGAGGTAAACATTTAATTATAATCTGTTTTAACCCAAAACGTAAAAAAAATTCAACTTAAAATCAATTATGAGATTATCTGATCATTTAAAGGCATAAATAAAGCTTTTGAAGGCATAAGTGACTATAAAAGAAGTTTTCTTCTCAATGAATCGTTTTTGCATCACGTTTCTCGAGGTAAACATTCAATTATAATCTGTTTTAACCCAAAATGTAAAAAAATTCAACTTAAAATAAGTTTTAAGATTATATAATCATTTAAAGGGAGAAATAAAGCTTTTGAAGGCATAAGTGACAATAAAAGAAGTTTTCTTCTCAATGAATGCTTTTTCCTTCATGTTTCCCAAGGTAAACATTCAATTATAATCTGTTTTACCTAAAAATGTAAAAAAATTCAACTTAAAATCAATTATGAGATTATATGATCATTTAAAGGCATAAATAAAGCTTTTGAAGGCATAAGTGACTATAAAAGAAGTTTTCTTCTCAATGAATGGTTTTTGCTTCACGTTTCCCGAGGTAAACATTCAATTATAATCTCTTTTAACCCAAAACGTAAAAAAATTCAACTTAAAATAAGTTATAAGATTATATAATCATTTAAAGGGAGAAATAAAGCTTTTGAAGGCATAAGTGACTATAAAAGAAGTTTTCTTCTCAATGAATGGTTTTTGCTTCACGTTTCCCGAGGTAAACATTTAATTATTATCTGTTTTAACCCAAAACGTAAAAAAAATTCAACTTAAAATCAATTATGAGATTATATGATCATTTAAAGGCATAAATAAAGCTTTTGAAGGCATAAGTGACTATAAAAGAAGTTTTCTTCTCAATGAATGGTTTTTGCTTCACGTTTCCCGAGGTAAACATTCAATTATTATCTGTTTTAACCCAAAACGTAAAAAAAATTCAACTTAAAATCAATTATGAGATTATATGATCATTTAAAGGCATAAATAAAGCTTTTGAAGGCATAAGTGACTATAAAAGAAGTTTTCTTCTCAATGAATGGTTTTTGCATCACGTTTCCCGAGGTAAACATTCAATTATTATCTGTTTTAACCCAAAACGTAAAAAAATTCAACTTAAAATAAGTTATAAGATTATATAATCATTTAAAGGGAGAAATAAAGCTTTTGAAGGCATAAGTGACTATAAAAGAAGTTTTCTTCTCAATGAATGCTTTTTCCTTCACGTTTCCCGAGGTAAACATTCAATTATTATCTGTTTTAACCCAAAACGTAAAAAAAATTCAACTTAAAATCAATTATGAGATTATATGATCATTTAAAGGCATAAATAAAGCTTTTGAAGGCATAAGTGACTATAAAAGAAGTTTTCTTCTCAATGAATGGTTTTTGCATCACGTTTCCCGAGGTAAACATTCAATTATTATCTGTTTTAACCCAAAACGTAAAAAAATTCAACTTAAAATAAGTTATAAGATTATATAATCATTTAAAGGGAGAAATAAAGCTTTTGAAGGCATAAGTGACTATAAAAGAAGTTTTCTTCTCAATGAATGCTTTTTCCTTCACGTTTCCCGAGGTAAACATTCAATTATAATCTGTTTTACCAAAAAATGTAAAAAAATTCAACTTAAAATCAATTATGAGATTATATGATCATTTAAAGGCATAAATAAAGCTTTTGAAGGCATAAGTGACTATAAAAGAAGTTTTCTTCTCAATGAATTGTTTTTGCATCACGTTTCTCGAGGTAAACATTCAATTATAATCTGGTTTAACCCAAAATGTAAAAAAATTCAACTTAAAATAGGTTATAAGATTATATAATCATTTAAAAGGAGAAATAAAGCTTTTGAAGGCATAAGTGACTATAAAAGAAGTTTTCTTCTCAATGAATCATTTTTGCATCACGTTTCTCGAGGTAAACATTTAATTATAATCTGTTTTAACCCAAAACGTAAAAAAAATTCAACTTAAAATCAATTATGAGATTATCTGATCATTTAAAGGCATAAATAAAGCTTTTGAAGGCATAAGTGACTATAAAAGAAGTTTTCTTCTCAATGAATCGTTTTTGCATCACGTTTCTCGAGGTAAACATTCAATTATAATCTGTTTTAACCCAAAATGTAAAAAAATTCAACTTAAAATAAGTTTTAAGATTATATAATCATTTAAAGGGAGAAATAAAGCTTTTGAAGGCATAAGTGACAATAAAAGAAGTTTTCTTCTCAATGAATGCTTTTTCCTTCACGTTTCCCAAAGTAAACATTCAATTATAATCTGTTTTACCTAAAAATGTAAAAAAATTCAACTTAAAATCAATTATGAGATTATATGATCATTTAAAGGCATAAATAAAGCTTTTGAAGGCATAAGTGACTATAAAAAAAGTTTTCTTCTCAATGAATGGTTTTTGCTTCACGTTTCCCGAGGTAAACATTCAATTATAATCTATTTTAACCCAAAACGTAAAAAAATTCAACTTAAAATAAGTTATAAGATTATATAATCATTTAAAGGGAGAAATAAAGCTTTTGAAGGCATAAGTGACTATAAAAGAAGTTTTCTTCTCAATGAATGGTTTTTGCTTCACGTTTCCCGAGGTAAACATTTAATTATTATCTGTTTTAACCCAAAACGTAAAAAAAATTCAACTTAAAATCAATTATGAGATTATATGATCATTTAAAGGCATAAATAAAGCTTTTGAAGGCATTAGTGACTATAAAAGAAGTTTTCTTCTCAATGAATGGTTTTTTCATCACGTTTCCCGAGGTAAACATTCAATTATTATCTGTTTTAACCCAAAACGTAAAAAAATTCAACTTAAAATAAGTTATAAGATTATATAATCATTTAAAGGGAGAAATAAAGCTTTTGAAGGCATAAGTGACTATAAAAGAAGTTTTCTTCTCAATGAATGCTTTTTCCTTCACGTTTCCCGAGGTAAACATTCAATTATAATCTGTTTTACCAAAAAATGTAAAAAAATTCAACTTAAAATCAATTATGAGATTATATGATCATTTAAAGGCATAAATAAAGCTTTTGAAGGCATAAGTGACTATAAAAGAAGTTTTCTTCTCAATGAATTGTTTTTGCATCACGTTTCTCGAGGTAAACATTCAATTATAATCTGGTTTAACCCAAAATGTAAAAAAATTCAACTTAAAATAGGTTATAAGATTATATAATCATTTAAAAGGAGAAATAAAGCTTTTGAAGGCATAAGTGACTATAAAAGAAGTTTTCTTCTCAATGAATCATTTTTGCATCACGTTTCTCGAGGTAAACATTTAATTATAATCTGTTTTAACCCAAAACGTAAAAAAAATTCAACTTAAAATCAATTATGAGATTATCTGATCATTTAAAGGCATAAATAAAGCTTTTGAAGGCATAAGTGACTATAAAAGAAGTTTTCTTCTCAATGAATCGTTTTTGCATCACGTTTCTCGAGGTAAACATTCAATTATAATCTGTTTTAACCCAAAATGTAAAAAAATTCAACTTAAAATAAGTTTTAAGATTATATAATCATTTAAAGGGAGAAATAAAGCTTTTGAAGGCATAAGTGACAATAAAAGAAGTTTTCTTCTCAATGAATGCTTTTTCCTTCATGTTTCCCAAGGTAAACATTCAATTATAATCTGTTTTACCTAAAAATGTAAAAAAATTCAACTTAAAATCAATTATGAGATTATATGATCATTTAAAGGCATAAATAAAGCTTTTGAAGGCATAAGTGACTATAAAAGAAGTTTTCTTCTCAATGAATGGTTTTTGCTTCACGTTTCCCGAGGTAAACATTCAATTATAATCTCTTTTAACCCAAAACGTAAAAAAATTCAACTTAAAATAAGTTATAAGATTATATAATCATTTAAAGGGAGAAATAAAGCTTTTGAAGGCATAAGTGACTATAAAAGAAGTTTTCTTCTCAATGAATGGTTTTTGCTTCACGTTTCCCGAGGTAAACATTTAATTATTATCTGTTTTAACCCAAAACGTAAAAAAAATTCAACTTAAAATCAATTATGAGATTATATGATCATTTAAAGGCATAAATAAAGCTTTTGAAGGCATAAGTGACTATAAAAGAAGTTTTCTTCTCAATGAATGGTTTTTGCTTCACGTTTCCCGAGGTAAACATTCAATTATTATCTGTTTTAACCCAAAACGTAAAAAAAATTCAACTTAAAATCAATTATGAGATTATATGATCATTTAAAGGCATAAATAAAGCTTTTGAAGGCATAAGTGACTATAAAAGAAGTTTTCTTCTCAATGAATGGTTTTTGCATCACGTTTCCCGAGGTAAACATTCAATTATTATCTGTTTTAACCCAAAACGTAAAAAAATTCAACTTAAAATAAGTTATAAGATTATATAATCATTTAAAGGGAGAAATAAAGCTTTTGAAGGCATAAGTGACTATAAAAGAAGTTTTCTTCTCAATGAATGCTTTTTCCTTCACGTTTCCCGAGGTAAACATTCAATTATAATCTGTTTTACCAAAAAATGTAAAAAAATTCAACTTAAAATCAATTATGAGATTATATGATCATTTAAAGGCATAAATAAAGCTTTTGAAGGCATAAGTGACTATAAAAGAAGTTTTCTTCTCAATGAATTGTTTTTGCATCACGTTTCTCGAGGTAAACATTCAATTATAATCTGGTTTAACCCAAAATGTAAAAAAATTCAACTTAAAATAGGTTATAAGATTATATAATCATTTAAAAGGAGAAATAAAGCTTTTGAAGGCATAAGTGACTATAAAAGAAGTTTTCTTCTCAATGAATCATTTTTGCATCACGTTTCTCGAGGTAAACATTTAATTATAATCTGTTTTAACCCAAAACGTAAAAAAAATTCAACTTAAAATCAATTATGAGATTATCTGATCATTTAAAGGCATAAATAAAGCTTTTGAAGGCATAAGTGACTATAAAAGAAGTTTTCTTCTCAATGAATCGTTTTTGCATCACGTTTCTCGAGGTAAACATTCAATTATAATCTGTTTTAACCCAAAATGTAAAAAAATTCAACTTAAAATAAGTTTTAAGATTATATAATCATTTAAAGGGAGAAATAAAGCTTTTGAAGGCATAAGTGACAATAAAAGAAGTTTTCTTCTCAATGAATGCTTTTTCCTTCATGTTTCCCAAGGTAAACATTCAATTATAATCTGTTTTACCTAAAAATGTAAAAAAATTCAACTTAAAATCAATTATGAGATTATATGATCATTTAAAGGCATAAATAAAGCTTTTGAAGGCATAAGTGACTATAAAAGAAGTTTTCTTCTCAATGAATGGTTTTTGCTTCACGTTTCCCGAGGTAAACATTCAATTATAATCTCTTTTAACCCAAAACGTAAAAAAATTCAACTTAAAATAAGTTATAAGATTATATAATCATTTAAAGGGAGAAATAAAGCTTTTGAAGGCATAAGTGACTATAAAAGAAGTTTTCTTCTCAATGAATGGTTTTTGCTTCACGTTTCCCGAGGTAAACATTTAATTATTATCTGTTTTAACCCAAAACGTAAAAAAAATTCAACTTAAAATCAATTATGAGATTATATGATCATTTAAAGGCATAAATAAAGCTTTTGAAGGCATAAGTGACTATAAAAGAAGTTTTCTTCTCAATGAATGGTTTTTGCTTCACGTTTCCCGAGGTAAACATTCAATTATTATCTGTTTTAACCCAAAACGTAAAAAAAATTCAACTTAAAATCAATTATGAGATTATATGATCATTTAAAGGCATAAATAAAGCTTTTGAAGGCATAAGTGACTATAAAAGAAGTTTTCTTCTCAATGAATGGTTTTTGCTTCACGTTTCCCGAGGTAAACATTCAATTATAATCTGTTTTAACCCAAAACGTAAAAAAATTCAACTTAAAATAAGTTATAAGATTATATAATCATTTAAAGGGAGAAATAAAGCTTTTGAAGGCATAAGTGACTATAAAAGAAGTTTTCTTCTCAATGAATGGTTTTTGCTTCACGTTTCCCGAGGTAAACATTCAATTATTATCTGTTTTAACCCAAAACGTAAAAAAAATTCAACTTAAAATCAATTATGAGATTATATGATCATTTAAAGGCATAAATAAAGCTTTTGAAGGCATAAGTGACTATAAAAGAAGTTTTCTTCTCAATGAATGGTTTTTGCATCACGTTTCCCGAGGTAAACATTCAATTATTATCTGTTTTAACCCAAAACGTAAAAAAATTCAACTTAAAATAAGTTATAAGATTATATAATCATTTAAAGGGAGAAATAAAGCTTTTGAAGGCATAAGTGACTATAAAAGAAGTTTTCTTCTCAATGAATGCTTTTTCCTTCACGTTTCCCGAGGTAAACATTCAATTATAATCTGTTTTACCAAAAAATGTAAAAAAATTCAACTTAAAATCAATTATGAGATTATATGATCATTTAAAGGCATAAATAAAGCTTTTGAAGGCATAAGTGACTATAAAAGAAGTTTTCTTCTCAATGAATTGTTTTTGCATCACGTTTCTCGAGGTAAACATTCAATTATAATCTGGTTTAACCCAAAATGTAAAAAAATTCAACTTAAAATAGGTTATAAGATTATATAATCATTTAAAAGGAGAAATAAAGCTTTTGAAGGCATAAGTGACTATAAAAGAAGTTTTCTTCTCAATGAATCATTTTTGCATCACGTTTCTCGAGGTAAACATTTAATTATAATCTGTTTTAACCCAAAACGTAAAAAAAATTCAACTTAAAATCAATTATGAGATTATCTGATCATTTAAAGGCATAAATAAAGCTTTTGAAGGCATAAGTGACTATAAAAGAAGTTTTCTTCTCAATGAATCGTTTTTGCATCACGTTTCTCGAGGTAAACATTCAATTATAATCTGTTTTAACCCAAAATGTAAAAAAATTCAACTTAAAATAAGTTTTAAGATTATATAATCATTTAAAGGATGAAATAAAGCTTTTGAAGGCATAAGTGACAATAAAAGAAGTTTTCTTCTCAATGAATGCTTTTTCCTTCACGTTTCCCAAAGTAAACATTCAATTATAATCTGTTTTACCTAAAAATGTAAAAAAATTCAACTTAAAATCAATTATGAGATTATATGATCATTTAAAGGCATAAATAAAGCTTTTGAAGGCATAAGTGACTATAAAAGAAGTTTTCTTCTCAATGAATGGTTTTTGCTTCACGTTTCCCGAGGTAAACATTCAATTATAATCTATTTTAACCCAAAACGTAAAAAAATTCAACTTAAAATAAGTTATAAGATTATATAATCATTTAAAGGGAGAAATAAAGCTTTTGAAGGCATAAGTGACTATAAAAGAAGTTTTCTTCTCAATGAATGGTTTTTGCTTCATGTTTCCCAAGGTAAACATTTAATTATTATCTGTTTTAACCCAAAACGTAAAAAAAATTCAACTTAAAATCAATTATGAGATTATATGATCATTTAAAGGCATAAATAAAGCTTTTGAAGGCATTAGTGACTATAAAAGAAGTTTTCTTCTCAATGAATGGTTTTTTCATCACGTTTCCCGAGGTAAACATTCAATTATTATCTGTTTTAACCCAAAACGTAAAAAAATTCAACTTAAAATAAGTTATAAGATTATATAATCATTTAAAGGGAGAAATAAAGCTTTTGAAGGCATAAGTGACTATAAAAGAAGTTTTCTTCTCAATGAATGCTTTTTCCTTCACGTTTCCCGAGGTAAACATTCAATTATAATCTGTTTTACCAAAAAATGTAAAAAAATTCAACTTAAAATCAATTATGAGATTATATGATCATTTAAAGGCATAAATAAAGCTTTTGAAGGCATAAGTGACTATAAAAGAAGTTTTCTTCTCAATGAATGGTTTTTGCATCACGTTTCCCGAGGTAAACATTCAATTATAATCTGTTTTAACCCAAAACGTAAAAAAATTCAACTTAAAATAAGTTATAAGATTATATAATCATTTAAAGGGAGAAATAAAGCTTTTGAAGGTATAAGTGACTATAAAAGAAGTTTTCTTCTCAATGAATGCTTTTTCCTTCACGTTTCCCGAGGTAAACATTCAATTATTATCTGTTTTAACCCAAAACGTAAAAAAAATTCAACTTAAAATCAATTATGAGATTATATGATCATTTAAAGGCATAAATAAAGCTTTTGAAGGCATAAGTGACTATAAAAGAAGTTTTCTTCTCAATGAATGGTTTTTGCATCACGTTTCTCGAGGTAAACATTCAATTATAATCTGGTTTAACCCAAAATGTAAAAAAATTCAACTTAAAATAGGTTATAAGATTATATAATCATTTAAAAGGAGAAATAAAGCTTTTGAAGGTATAAGTGACTATAAAAGAAGTTTTCTTCTCAATGAATGCTTTTTCCTTCACGTTTCCCGAGGTAAACATTCAATTATAATCTGTTTTACCAAAAAATGTAAAAAAATTCAACTTAAAATCAATTATGAGATTATATGATCATTTAAAGGCATAAATAAAGCTTTTGAAGGCATAAGTGACTATAAAAGAAGTTTTCTTCTCAATGAATCATTTTTGCATCACGTTTCTCGAGGTAAACATTTAATTATAATCTGTTTTAACCCAAAACGTAAAAAAAATTCAACTTAAAATCAATTATGAGATTATCTGATCATTTAAAGGCATAAATAAAGCTTTTGAAGGCATAAGTGACTATAAAAGAAGTTTTCTTCTCAATGAATCGTTTTTGCATCACGTTTCTCGAGGTAAACATTATATTATAATCTGTTTTAACCCAAAATGTAAAAAAATTCAACTCAAAATAAGTTATAAGATTATAGAATCATTTAAAGGGAGAAATAAAGCTTTTGAAGGCATAAGTGACAATAAAAGAAGTTTTCTTCTCAATGAATACTTTTTCCTTCACGTTTCCCAAGGTAAACATTCAATTATAATCTGTTTTACCTAAAAATGTAAAAAAATTCAACTTAAAATCAATTATGAGATTATATGATCATTTAAAGGCATAAATAAAGCTTTTGAAGGCATAAGTGACTATAAAAGAAGTTTTCTTCTCAATGAATGGTTTTTGCATCACGTTTCCCGAGGTAAACATTCAATTATTATCTGTTTTAACCCAAAACGTAAAAAAATTCAACTTAAAATAAGTTATAAGATTATAAAATCATTTAAAGGGAGAAATAAAGCTTTTGAAGGCATAAGTGACTATAAAAGAAGTTTTCCTCTCAATGAATGCTTTTTCCTTCACGTTTCCCGAGGTAAACATTCAATTATAATCTGTTTTACCAAAAAATGTAAAAAAATTCAACTTAAAATCAATTATGAGATTATATGATCATTTAAAGGCATAAATAAAGCTTAAGAAGGCATAAGTGACTATAAAAGAAGTTTTCTTCTCAATGAATTGTTTTTGCATCACGTTTCTCGAGGTAAACATTCAATTATAATCTGTTTTAACCCAAAATGTAAAAAACTTCAACTTAAAATAGGTTATAAGATTATATAATCATTTAAAAGGAGAAATAAAGCTTTTGAAGGCATAAGTGACTATAAAAGAAGTTTTCTTCTCAATGAATGGTTTTTGCTTCACGTTTCCCGAGGTAAACATTCAATTATAATCTGTTTTAACCCAAAACGTAAAACAATTCAACTTAAAATAAGTTATAAGATTATATAATCATTTAAAGGGAGAAATAAAGCTTTTGAAGGCATAAGTGACTATAAAAGAAGTTTTCTTCTCAATGAATGGTTTTTGCTTCACGTTTCCCGAGGTAAACATTTAATTATAATCTGTTTTAACCCAAAACGTAAAAAAAATTCAACTTAAAATCAATTATGAGATTATATGATCATTTAAAGGCATAAATAAAGCTTTTGAAGGCATAAGTGACTATAAAAGAAGTTTTCTTCTCAATGAATCATTTTTGCATCACGTTTCTCGAGGTAAACATTCAATTATAATCTGTTTTAACCCAAAATGTAAAAAAATTCAACTCAAAATAAGTTATAAGATTATAGAATCATTTAAAGGGAGAAATAAAGCTTTTGAAGGCATAAGTGACAATAAAAGAAGTTTTCTTCTCAATGAATGCTTTTTCCTTCACGTTTCCCAAGGTAAACATTCAATTATAATCTGTTTTACCTAAAAATGTAAAAAAATTCAACTTAAAATCAATTATGAGATTATATGATCATTTAAAGGCATAAATAAAGCTTTTGAAGGCATAAGTGACTATAAAAGAAGTTTTCTTCTCAATGAATGGTTTTTGCATCCCGTTTCCCGAGGTAAACATTCAATTATTATCTGTTTTAACCCAAAACGTAAAAAAATTCAACTTAAAATAAGTTATAAGATTATATAATCATTTAAAGGGAGAAATAAAGCTTTTGAAGGCATAAGTGACTATAAAAGAAGTTTTCTTCTCAATGAATGCTTTTTCCTTCACGTTTCCCGAGGTAAACATTCAATTATAATCTGTTTTACCAAAAAATATAAAAAAATTCAACTTAAAATCAATTATGAGATTATATGATCATTTAAAGGCATAAATAAAGCTTAAGAAGGCATAAGTGACTATAAAAGAAGTTTTCTTCTCAATGAATTGTTTTTGCATCACGTTTCTCGAGGTAAACATTCAATTATAATCTGTTTTAACCCAAAATGTAAAAAAATTCAACTTAAAATAGGTTATAAGATTATATAATCATTTAATAGGAGAAATAAAGCTTTTGAAGGCATAAGTGACTATAAAAGAAGTTTTCTTCTCAATGAATGGTTTTTGCTTCACATTTCCCGAGGTAAACATTCAATTATAATCTGTTTTAACCCAAAATGTAAAAAAATTCAACTTAAAATAAGTTATAAGATTATATAATCATTTAAAGGGAGAAATAAAGCTTTTGAAGGCATAAGTGACTATAAAAGAAGTTTTCTTCTCAATGAATGGTTTTTGCTTCACGTTTCCCGAGGTAAACATTTAATTATAATCTGTTTTAACCCAAAACGTAAAAAAAATTCAACTTAAAATCAATTATGAGATTATATGATCATTTAAAGGCATAAATAAAGCTTTTGAAGGCATAAGTGACTATAAAAGAAGTTTTCTTCTCAATGAATCATTTTTGCATCACGTTTCTCGAGGTAAACATTCAATTATAATCTGTTTTAACCCAAAATGTAAAAAAATTCAACTTAAAATAAGTTATAAGATTATAGAATCATTTAAAGGGAGAAATAAAGCTTTTGAAGGCATAAGTGACAATAAAAGAAGTTTTCTTCTCAATGAATGCTTTTTCCTTCACGTTTCCCAAGGTAAACATTCAATTATAATCTGTTTTACCTAAAAATGTAAAAAAATTCAACTTAAAATCAATTATGAGATTATATGATCATTTAAAGGCATAAATAAAGCTTTTGAAGGCATAAGTGACTATAAAAGAAGTTTTCTTCTCAATGAATGGTTTTTGCATCACGTTTCCCGAGGTAAACATTCAATTATTATCTGTTTTAACCCAAAACGTAAAAAAATTCAACTTAAAATAAGTTATAAGATTATATAATCATTTAAAGGGAGAAATAAAGCTTTTGAAGGCATAAGTGACTATAAAAGAAGTTTTCTTCTCAATGAATGCTTTTTCCTTCACGTTTCCCGAGGTAAACATTCAATTATAATCTGTTTTACCAAAAAATGTAAAAAAATTCAACTTAAAATCAATTATGAGATTATATGATCATTTAAAGGCATAAATAAAGCTTTTGAAGGCATAAGTGACTATAAAAGAAGTTTTCTTCTCAATGAATTGTTTTTGCATCACGTTTCTCGAGGTAAACATTCAATTATAATCTGGTTTAACCCAAAATGTAAAAAAATTCAACTTAAAATAGGTTATAAGATTATATAATCATTTAAAAGGAGAAATAAAGCTTTTGAAGGCATAAGTGACTATAAAAGAAGTTTTCTTCTCAATGAATGGTTTTTGCTTCACGTTTCCCGAGGTAAACATTCAATTATAATCTGTTTTACCTAAAAATGTAAAAAAATTCAACTTAAAATCAATTATGAGATTATATGATCATTTAAAGGCATAAATAAAGCTTTTGAAGGCATAAGTGACTATAAAAGAAGTTTTCTTCTCAATGAATGGTTTTTGCATCACGTTTCCCGAGGTAAACATTCAATTATTATCTGTTTTAACCCAAAACGTAAAAAAATTCAACTTAAAATAAGTTATAAGATTATATAATCATTTAAAGGGAGAAATAAAGCTTTTGAAGGCATAAGTGACTATAAAAGAAGTTTTCTTCTCAATGAATGCTTTTTCCTTCACGTTTCCCGAGGTAAACATTCAATTATAATCTGTTTTACCAAAAAATGTAAAAAAATTCAACTTAAAATCAATTATGAGATTATATGATCATTTAAAGGCATAAATAAAGCTTTTGAAGGCATAAGTGACTATAAAAGAAGTTTTCTTCTCAATGAATTGTTTTTGCATCACGTTTCTCGAGGTAAACATTCAATTATAATCTGGTTTAACCCAAAATGTAAAAAAATTCAACTTAAAATAGGTTATAAGATTATATAATCATTTAAAAGGAGAAATAAAGCTTTTGAAGGCATAAGTGACTATAAAAGAAGTTTTCTTCTCAATGAATGGTTTTTGCTTCACGTTTCCCGAGGTAAACATTCAATTATAATCTGTTTTAACCCAAAACGTAAAAAAATTCAACTTAAAATAAGTTATAAGATTATATAATCATTTAAAGGGAGAAATAAAGCTTTTGAAGGCATAAGTGACTATAAAAGAAGTTTTCTTCTCAATGAATGGTTTTTGCTTCACGTTTCCCGAGGTAAACATTCAATTATTATCTGTTTTAACCCAAAACGTAAAAAAAATTCAACTTAAAATCAATTATGAGATTATATGATCATTTAAAGGCATAAATAAAGCTTTTGAAGGCATAAGTGACTATAAAAGAAGTTTTCTTCTCAATGAATGGTTTTTGCATCACGTTTCCCGAGGTAAACATTCAATTATTATCTGTTTTAACCCAAAACGTAAAAAAATTCAACTTAAAATAAGTTATAAGATTATATAATCATTTAAAGGGAGAAATAAAGCTTTTGAAGGCATAAGTGACTATAAAAGAAGTTTTCTTCTCAATGAATGCTTTTTCCTTCACGTTTCCCGAGGTAAACATTCAATTATAATCTGTTTTACCAAAAAATGTAAAAAAATTCAACTTAAAATCAATTATGAGATTATATGATCATTTAAAGGCATAAATAAAGCTTTTGAAGGCATAAGTGACTATAAAAGAAGTTTTCTTCTCAATGAATTGTTTTTGCATCACGTTTCTCGAGGTAAACATTCAATTATAATCTGGTTTAACCCAAAATGTAAAAAAATTCAACTTAAAATAGGTTATAAGATTATATAATCATTTAAAAGGAGAAATAAAGCTTTTGAAGGCATAAGTGACTATAAAAGAAGTTTTCTTCTCAATGAATCATTTTTGCATCACGTTTCTCGAGGTAAATATTTAATTATAATCTGTTTTAACCCAAAACGTAAAAAAAATTCAACTTAAAATCAATTATGAGATTATCTGATCATTTAAAGGCATAAATAAAGCTTTTGAAGGCATAAGTGACTATAAAAGAAGTTTTCTTCTCAATGAATCGTTTTTGCATCACGTTTCTCGAGGTAAACATTCAATTATAATCTGTTTTAACCCAAAATGTAAAAAAATTCAACTTAAAATAAGTTTTAAGATTATATAATCATTTAAAGGGAGAAATAAAGCTTTTGAAGGCATAAGTGACAATAAAAGAAGTTTTCTTCTCAATGAATGCTTTTTCCTTCACGTTTCCCAAGGTAAACATTCAATTATAATCTGTTTTACCTAAAAATGTAAAAAAATTCAACTTAAAATCAATTATGAGATTATATGATCATTTAAAGGCATAAATAAAGCTTTTGAAGGCATAAGTGACTATAAAAGAAGTTTTCTTCTCAATGAATGGTTTTTGCTTCACGTTTCCCGAGGTAAACATTCAATTATAATCTCTTTTAACCCAAAACGTAAAAAAATTCAACTTAAAATAAGTTATAAGATTATATAATCATTTAAAGGGAGAAATAAAGCTTTTGAAGGCATAAGTGACTATAAAAGAAGTTTTCTTCTCAATGAATGGTTTTTGCTTCACGTTTCCCGAGGTAAACATTTAATTATTATCTGTTTTAACCCAAAACGTAAAAAAAATTCAACTTAAAATCAATTATGAGATTATATGATCATTTAAAGGCATAAATAAAGCTTTTGAAGGCATTAGTGACTATAAAAGAAGTTTTCTTCTCAATGAATGGTTTTTTCATCACGTTTCCCGAGGTAAACATTCAATTATTATCTGTTTTAACCCAAAACGTAAAAAAATTCAACTTAAAATAAGTTATAAGATTATATAATCATTTAAAGGGAGAAATAAAGCTTTTGAAGGCATAAGTGACTATAAAAGAAGTTTTCTTCTCAATGAATGCTTTTTCCTTCACGTTTCCCGAGGTAAACATTCAATTATAATCTGTTTTACCAAAAAATGTAAAAAAATTCAACTTAAAATCAATTATGAGATTATATGATCATTTAAAGGCATAAATAAAGCTTTTGAAGGCATAAGTGACTATAAAAGAAGTTTTCTTCTCAATGAATTGTTTTTGCATCACGTTTCTCGAGGTAAACATTCAATTATAATCTGGTTTAACCCAAAATGTAAAAAAATTCAACTTAAAATAGGTTATAAGATTATATAATCATTTAAAAGGAGAAATAAAGCTTTTGAAGGCATAAGTGACTATAAAAGAAGTTTTCTTCTCAATGAATGCTTTTTCCTTCACGTTTCCCGAGGTAAACATTCAATTATAATCTGTTTCACCAAAAAATGTAAAAAAATTCAACTTAAAATCAATTATGAGATTATATGATCATTTAAAGGCATAAATAAAGCTTTTGAAGGCATAAGTGACTATAAAAGAAGTTTTCTTCTCAATGAATCATTTTTGCATCACGTTTCTCGAGGTAACCATTTAATTATAATCTGTTTTAACCCAAAACGTAAAAAAAATTCAACTTAAAATCAATTATGAGATTATCTGATCATTTAAAGGCATAAATAAAGCTTTTGAAGGCATAAGTGACTATAAAAGAAGTTTTCTTCTCAATGAATCATTTTTGCATCACGTTTGTCGAGGTAAACATTCAATTATAATCTGTTTTAACCCAAAATGTAAAAAAATTCAACTCAAAATAAGTTATAAGATTATAGAATCATTTAAAGGGAGAAATAAAGCTTTTGAAGGCATAAGTGACAATAAAAGAAGTTTTCTTCTCAATGAATACTTTTTCCTTCACGTTTCCCAAGGTAAACATTCAATTATAATCTGTTTTACCTAAAAATGTAAAAAAATTCAACTTAAAATCAATTATGAGATTATATGATCATTTAAAGGCATAAATAAAGCTTTTGAAGGCATAAGTGACTATAAAAGAAGTTTTCTTCTCAATGAATGGTTTTTGCATCACGTTTCCCGAGGTAAACATTCAATTATTATCTGTTTTAACCCAAAACGTAAAAAAATTCAACTTAAAATAAGTTATAAGATTATAAAATCATTTAAAGGGAGAAATAAAGCTTTTGAAGGCATAAGTGACTATAAAAGAAGTTTTCCTCTCAATGAATGCTTTTTCCTTCACGTTTCCCGAGGTAAACATTCAATTATAATCTGTTTTACCAAAAAATGTAAAAAAATTCAACTTAAAATCAATTATGAGATTATATGATCATTTAAAGGCATAAATAAAGCTTAAGAAGGCATAAGTGACTATAAAAGAAGTTTTCTTCTCAATGAATTGTTTTTGCATCGCGTTTCTCGAGGTAAACATTCAATTATAATCTGTTTTAACCCAAAATGTAAAAAACTTCAACTTAAAATAGGTTATAAGATTATATAATCATTTAAAAGGAGAAATAAAGCTTTTGAAGGCATAAGTGACTATAAAAGAAGTTTTCTTCTCAATGAATGGTTTTTGCTTCACGTTTCCCGAGGTAAACATTCAATTATAATCTGTTTTAACCCAAAACGTAAAACAATTCAACTTAAAATAAGTTATAAGATTATATAATCATTTAAAGGGAGAAATAAAGCTTTTGAAGGCATAAGTGACTATAAAAGAAGTTTTCTTCTCAATGAATGGTTTTTGCTTCACGTTTCCCGAGGTAAACATTTAATTATAATCTGTTTTAACCCAAAACGTAAAAAAAATTCAACTTAAAATCAATTATGAGATTATATGATCATTTAAAGGCATAAATAAAGCTTTTGAAGGCATAAGTGACTATAAAAGAAGTTTTCTTCTCAATGAATCGTTTTTGCATCACGTTTCTCGAGGTAAACATTCAATTATAATCTGTTTTAACCCAAAATGTAAAAAAATTCAACTTAAAATAAGTTATAAGATTATAGAATCATTTAAAGGGAGAAATAAAGCTTTTGAAGGCATAAGTGACAATAAAAGAAGTTTTCTTCTCAATGAATGCTTTTTCCTTCACGTTTCCCAAGGTAAACATTCAATTATAATCTGTTTTACCTAAAAATGTAAAAAAATTCAACTTAAAATCAATTATGAGATTATATGATCATTTAAAGGCATAAATAAAGCTTTTGAAGGCATAAGTGACTATAAAAGAAGTTTTCTTCTCAATGAATCGTTTTTGCATCACGTTTCCCGAGGTAAACATTCAATTATTATCTGTTTGAACCCAAAACGTAAAACAATTCAACTTAAAATAAGTTATAAGATTATATAATCATTTAAAGGGAGAAATAAAGCTTTTGAAGGCATAAGTGACTATAAAAGAAGTTTTCTTCTCAATGAATGCTTTTTCCTTCACGTTTCCCGAGGTAAACATTCAATTATAATCTGTTTTACCAAAAAATGTAAAAAAATTCAACTTAAAATCAATTATGAGATTATATGATCATTTAAAGGCATAAATAAAGCTTTTGAAGGCATAAGTGACTATAAAAGAAGTTTTCTTCTCAATGAATTGTTTTTGCATCACGTTTCTCGAGGTAAACATTCAATTATAATCTGGTTTAACCCAAAATGTAAAAAAATTCAACTTAAAATAGGTTATAAGATTATATAATCATTTAAAAGGAGAAATAAAGCTTTTGAAGGCATAAGTGACTATAAAAGAAGTTTTCTTCTCAATGAATCATTTTTGCATCACGTTTCTCGAGGTAAACATTTAATTATAATCTGTTTTAACCCAAAACGTAAAAAAAATTCAACTTAAAATCAATTATGAGATTATCTGATCATTTAAAGGCATAAATAAAGCTTTTGAAGGCATAAGTGACTATAAAAGAAGTTTTCTTCTCAATGAATCGTTTTTGCATCACGTTTCTCGAGGTAAACATTCAATTATAATCTGTTTTAACCCAAAATGTAAAAAAATTCAACTTAAAATAAGTTTTAAGATTATATAATCATTTAAAGGGAGAAATAAAGCTTTTGAAGGCATAAGTGACAATAAAAGAAGTTTTCTTCTCAATGAATGCTTTTTCCTTCATGTTTCCCAAGGTAAACATTCAATTATAATCTGTTTTACCTAAAAATGTAAAAAAATTCAACTTAAAATCAATTATGAGATTATATGATCATTTAAAGGCATAAATAAAGCTTTTGAAGGCATAAGTGACTATAAAAGAAGTTTTCTTCTCAATGAATGGTTTTTGCTTCACGTTTCCCGAGGTAAACATTCAATTATAATCTCTTTTAACCCAAAACGTAAAAAAATTCAACTTAAAATAAGTTATAAGATTATATAATCATTTAAAGGGAGAAATAAAGCTTTTGAAGGCATAAGTGACTATAAAAGAAGTTTTCTTCTCAATGAATGGTTTTTGCTTCACGTTTCCCGAGGTAAACATTTAATTATTATCTGTTTTAACCCAAAACGTAAAAAAAATTCAACTTAAAATCAATTATGAGATTATATGATCATTTAAAGGCATAAATAAAGCTTTTGAAGGCATTAGTGACTATAAAAGAAGTTTTCTTCTCAATGAATGGTTTTTTCATCACGTTTCCCGAGGTAAACATTCAATTATTATCTGTTTTAACCCAAAACGTAAAAAAATTCAACTTAAAATAAGTTATAAGATTATATAATCATTTAAAGGGAGAAATAAAGCTTTTGAAGGCATAAGTGACTATAAAAGAAGTTTTCTTCTCAATGAATGCTTTTTCCTTCACGTTTCCCGAGGTAAACATTCAATTATAATCTGTTTTACCAAAAAATGTAAAAAAATTCAACTTAAAATCAATTATGAGATTATATGATCATTTAAAGGCATAAATAAAGCTTTTGAAGGCATAAGTGACTATAAAAGAAGTTTTCTTCTCAATGAATTGTTTTTGCATCACGTTTCTCGAGGTAAACATTCAATTATAATCTGGTTTAACCCAAAATGTAAAAAAATTCAACTTAAAATAGGTTATAAGATTATATAATCATTTAAAAGGAGAAATAAAGCTTTTGAAGGCATAAGTGACTATAAAAGAAGTTTTCTTCTCAATGAATGCTTTTTCCTTCACGTTTCCCGAGGTAAACATTCAATTATAATCTGTTTCACCAAAAAATGTAAAAAAATTCAACTTAAAATCAATTATGAGATTATATGATCATTTAAAGGCATAAATAAAGCTTTTGAAGGCATAAGTGACTATAAAAGAAGTTTTCTTCTCAATGAATCATTTTTGCATCACGTTTCTCGAGGTAACCATTTAATTATAATCTGTTTTAACCCAAAACGTAAAAAAAATTCAACTTAAAATCAATTATGAGATTATCTGATCATTTAAAGGCATAAATAAAGCTTTTGAAGGCATAAGTGACTATAAAAGAAGTTTTCTTCTCAATGAATCATTTTTGCATCACGTTTGTCGAGGTAAACATTCAATTATAATCTGTTTTAACCCAAAATGTAAAAAAATTCAACTCAAAATAAGTTATAAGATTATAGAATCATTTAAAGGGAGAAATAAAGCTTTTGAAGGCATAAGTGACAATAAAAGAAGTTTTCTTCTCAATGAATACTTTTTCCTTCACGTTTCCCAAGGTAAACATTCAATTATAATCTGTTTTACCTAAAAATGTAAAAAAATTCAACTTAAAATCAATTATGAGATTATATGATCATTTAAAGGCATAAATAAAGCTTAAGAAGGCATAAGTGACTATAAAAGAAGTTTTCTTCTCAATGAATTGTTTTTGCATCGCGTTTCTTGAGGTAAACATTCAATTATAATCTGTTTTAACCCAAAATGTAAAAAACTTCAACTTAAAATAGGTTATAAGATTATATAATCATTTAAAAGGAGAAATAAAGCTTTTGAAGGCATAAGTGACTATAAAAGAAGTTTTCTTCTCAATGAATGGTTTTTGCTTCACGTTTCCCGAGGTAAACATTCAATTATAATCTGTTTTAACCCAAAACGTAAAACAATTCAACTTAAAAGAAGTTATAAGATTATATAATCATTTAAAGGGAGAAATAAAGCTTTTGAAGGCATAAGTGACTATAAAAGAAGTTTTCTTCTCAATGAATGGTTTTTGCTTCACGTTTCCCGAGGTAAACATTTAATTATAATCTGTTTTAACCCAAAACGTAAAAACAATTCAACTTAAAATCAATTATGAGATTATATGATCATTTAAAGGCATAAATAAAGCTTTTGAAGGCATAAGTGACTATAAAAGAAGTTTTCTTCTCAATGAATCGTTTTTGCATCACGTTTCTCGAGGTAAACATTCAATTATAATCTGTTTTAACCCAAAATGTAAAAAAATTCAACTTAAAATAAGTTATAAGATTATAGAATCATTTAAAGGGAGAAATAAAGCTTTTGAAGGCATAAGTGACAATAAAAGAAGTTTTCTTCTCAATGAATGCTTTTTCCTTCACGTTTCCCAAGGTAAACATTCAATTATAATCTGTTTTACCTAAAAATGTAAAAAAATTCAACTTAAAATCAATTATGAGAATATATGATCATTTAAAGGCATAAATAAAGCTTTTGAAGGCATAAGTGACTATAAAAGAAGTTTTCTTCTCAATGAATGGTTTTTGCATCACGTTTCCCGAGGTAAACATTCAATTATTATCTGTTTTAACCCAAAACGTAAAAAAATTCAACTTAAAATAAGTTATAAGATTATATAATCATTTAAAGGGAGAAATAAAGCTTTTGAAGGCATAAGTGACTATAAAAGAAGTTTTCTTCTCAATGAATGCTTTTTCCTTCACGTTTCCCGAGGTAAACATTCAATTATAATCTGTTTTACCAAAAAATGTAAAAAAATTCAACTTAAAATCAATTATGAGATTATATGATCATTTAAAGGCATAAATAAAGCTTTTGAAGGCATAAGTGACTATAAAAGAAGTTTTCTTCTCAATGAATTGTTTTTGCATCACGTTTCTCGAGGTAAACATTCAATTATAATCTGGTTTAACCCAAAATGTAAAAAAATTCAACTTAAAATAGGTTATAAGATTATATAATCATTTAAAAGGAGAAATAAAGCTTTTGAAGGCATAAGTGACTATAAAAGAAGTTTTCTTCTCAATGAATGCTTTTTCCTTCACGTTTCCCGAGGTAAACATTCAATTATAATCTGTTTCACCAAAAAATGTAAAAAAATTCAACTTAAAATCAATTATGAGATTATATGATCATTTAAAGGCATAAATAAAGCTTTTGAAGGCATAAGTGACTATAAAAGAAGTTTTCTTCTCAATGAATCATTTTTGCATCACGTTTCTCGAGGTAACCATTTAATTATAATCTGTTTTAACCCAAAACGTAAAAAAAATTCAACTTAAAATCAATTATGAGATTATCTGATCATTTAAAGGCATAAATAAAGCTTTTGAAGGCATAAGTGACTATAAAAGAAGTTTTCTTCTCAATGAATCATTTTTGCATCACGTTTGTCGAGGTAAACATTCAATTATAATCTGTTTTAACCCAAAATGTAAAAAAATTCAACTCAAAATAAGTTATAAGATTATAGAATCATTTAAAGGGAGAAATAAAGCTTTTGAAGGCATAAGTGACAATAAAAGAAGTTTTCTTCTCAATGAATACTTTTTCCTTCACGTTTCCCAAGGTAAACATTCAATTATAATCTGTTTTACCTAAAAATGTAAAAAAATTCAACTTAAAATCAATTATGAGATTATATGATCATTTAAAGGCATAAATAAAGCTTAAGAAGGCATAAGTGACTATAAAAGAAGTTTTCTTCTCAATGAATTGTTTTTGCATCGCGTTTCTTGAGGTAAACATTCAATTATAATCTGTTTTAACCCAAAATGTAAAAAACTTCAACTTAAAATAGGTTATAAGATTATATAATCATTTAAAAGGAGAAATAAAGCTTTTGAAGGCATAAGTGACTATAAAAGAAGTTTTCTTCTCAATGAATGGTTTTTGCTTCACGTTTCCCGAGGTAAACATTCAATTATAATCTGTTTTAACCCAAAACGTAAAACAATTCAACTTAAAATAAGTTATAAGATTATATAATCATTTAAAGGGAGAAATAAAGCTTTTGAAGGCATAAGTGACTATAAAAGAAGTTTTCTTCTCAATGAATGGTTTTTGCTTCACGTTTCCCGAGGTAAACATTTAATTATAATCTGTTTTAACCCAAAACGTAAAAACAATTCAACTTAAAATCAATTATGAGATTATATGATCATTTAAAGGCATAAATAAAGCTTTTGAAGGCATAAGTGACTATAAAAGAAGTTTTCTTCTCAATGAATCGTTTTTGCATCACGTTTCTCGAGGTAAACATTCAATTATAATCTGTTTTAACCCAAAATGTAAAAAAATTCAACTTAAAATAAGTTATAAGATTATAGAATCATTTAAAGGGAGAAATAAAGCTTTTGAAGGCATAAGTGACAATAAAAGAAGTTTTCTTCTCAATGAATGCTTTTTCCTTCACGTTTCCCAAGGTAAACATTCAATTATAATCTGTTTTACCTAAAAATGTAAAAAAATTCAACTTAAAATCAATTATGAGAATATATGATCATTTAAAGGCATAAATAAAGCTTTTGAAGGCATAAGTGACTATAAAAGAAGTTTTCTTCTCAATGAATGGTTTTTGCATCACGTTTCCCGAGGTAAACATTCAATTATTATCTGTTTTAACCCAAAACGTAAAAAAATTCAACTTAAAATAAGTTATAAGATTATATAATCATTTAAAGGGAGAAATAAAGCTTTTGAAGGCATAAGTGACTATAAAAGAAGTTTTCTTCTCAATGAATGCTTTTTCCTTCACGTTTCCCGAGGTAAACATTCAATTATAATCTGTTTTACCAAAAAATGTAAAAAAATTCAACTTAAAATCAATTATGAGATTATATGATCATTTAAAGGCATAAATAAAGCTTTTGAAGGCATAAGTGACTATAAAAGAAGTTTTCTTCTCAATGAATTGTTTTTGCATCACGTTTCTCGAGGTAAACATTCAATTATAATCTGGTTTAACCCAAAATGTAAAAAAATTCAACTTAAAATAGGTTATAAGATTATATAATCATTTAAAAGGAGAAATAAAGCTTTTGATGGCATAAGTGACTATAAAAGAAGTTTTCTTCTCAATGAATGGTTTTT
Source organism: Theobroma cacao (assembly GCF_053813885.1). Lineage (NCBI taxonomy): Eukaryota > Viridiplantae > Streptophyta > Magnoliopsida > Malvales > Malvaceae > Theobroma > Theobroma cacao. The sequence goes on from NC_142643.1 coordinate 20,092,618, forward strand.
GCTTCACGTTTCCCGAGGTAAACATTCAATTATAATCTGTTTTAACCCAAAACGTAAAAAAATTCAACTTAAAATAAGTTATAAGATTATATAATCATTTAAAGGGAGAAATAAAGCTTTTGAAGGCATAAGTGACTATAAAAGAAGTTTTCTTCTCAATGAATGGTTTTTGCTTCATGTTTCCCGAGGTAAACATTCAATTATTATCTGTTTTAACCCAAAACGTAAAAAAAATTCAACTTAAAATCAATTATGAGATTATATGATCATTTAAAGGCATAAATAAAGCTTTTGAAGGCATAAGTGACTATAAAAGAAGTTTTCTTCTCAATGAATGGTTTTTGCATCACGTTTCCCGAGGTAAACATTCAATTATTATCTGTTTTAACCCAAAACGTAAAAAAATTCAACTTAAAATAAGTTATAAGATTATATAATCATTTAAAGGGAGAAATAAAGCTTTTGAAGGCATAAGTGACTATAAAAGAAGTTTTCTTCTCAATGAATGCTTTTTCCTTCACGTTTCCCGAGGTAAACATTCAATTATAATCTGTTTTACCAAAAAATGTAAAAAAATTCAACTTAAAATCAATTATGAGATTATATGATCATTTAAAGGCATAAATAAAGCTTTTGAAGGCATAAGTGACTATAAAAGAAGTTTTCTTCTCAATGAATTGTTTTTGCATCACGTTTCTCGAGGTAAACATTCAATTATAATCTGGTTTAACCCAAAATGTAAAAAAATTCAACTTAAAATAGGTTATAAGATTATATAATCATTTAAAAGGAGAAATAAAGCTTTTGAAGGCATAAGTGACTATAAAAGAAGTTTTCTTCTCAATGAATGGTTTTTGCTTCACGTTTCCCGAGGTAAACATTCAATTATAATCTGTTTTAACCCAAAACGTAAAAAAATTCAACTTAAAATAAGTTATAAGATTATATAATCATTTAAAGGGAGAAATAAAGCTTTTGAAGGCATAAGTGACTATAAAAGAAGTTTTCTTCTCAATGAATGGTTTTTGCTTCACGTTTCCCGAGGTAAACATTCAATTATTATCTGTTTTAACCCAAAACGTAAAAAAAATTCAACTTAAAATCAATTATGAGATTATATGATCATTTAAAGGCATAAATAAAGCTTTTGAAGGCATAAGTGACTATAAAAGAAGTTTTCTTCTCAATGAATGGTTTTTGCATCACGTTTCCCGAGGTAAACATTCAATTATTATCTGTTTTAACCCAAAACGTAAAAAAATTCAACTTAAAATAAGTTATAAGATTATATAATCATTTAAAGGGAGAAATAAAGCTTTTGAAGGCATAAGTGACTATAAAAGAAGTTTTCTTCTCAATGAATGCTTTTTCCTTCACGTTTCCCGAGGTAAACATTCAATTATAATCTGTTTTACCAAAAAATGTAAAAAAATTCAACTTAAAATCAATTATGAGATTATATGATCATTTAAAGGCATAAATAAAGCTTTTGAAGGCATAAGTGACTATAAAAGAAGTTTTCTTCTCAATGAATTGTTTTTGCATCACGTTTCTCGAGGTAAACATTCAATTATAATCTGGTTTAACCCAAAATGTAAAAAAATTCAACTTAAAATAGGTTATAAGATTATATAATCATTTAAAAGGAGAAATAAAGCTTTTGAAGGCATAAGTGACTATAAAAGAAGTTTTCTTCTCAATGAATGGTTTTTGCTTCACGTTTCCCGAGGTAAACATTCAATTATAATCTGTTTTAACCCAAAACGTAAAAAAATTCAACTTAAAATAAGTTATAAGATTATATAATCATTTAAAGGGAGAAATAAAGCTTTTGAAGGCATAAGTGACTATAAAAGAAGTTTTCTTCTCAATGAATGGTTTTTGCTTCACGTTTCCCGAGGTAAACATTCAATTATTATCTGTTTTAACCCAAAACGTAAAAAAAATTCAACTTAAAATCAATTATGAGATTATATGATCATTTAAAGGCATAAATAAAGCTTTTGACGGCATAAGTGACTATAAAAGAAGTTTTCTTCTCAATGAATGGTTTTTGCATCACGTTTCCCGAGGTAAACATTCAATTATTATCTGTTTTAACCCAAAACGTAAAAAAATTCAACTTAAAATAAGTTATAAGATTATATAATCATTTAAAGGGAGAAATAAAGCTTTTGAAGGCATAAGTGACTATAAAAGAAGTTTTCTTCTCAATGAATGCTTTTTCCTTCACGTTTCCCGAGGTAAACATTCAATTATAATCTGTTTTACCAAAAAATGTAAAAAAATTCAACTTAAAATCAATTATGAGATTATATGATCATTTAAAGGCATAAATAAAGCTTTTGAAGGCATAAGTGACTATAAAAGAAGTTTTCTTCTCAATGAATTGTTTTTGCATCACGTTTCTCGAGGTAAACATTCAATTATAATCTGGTTTAACCCAAAATGTAAAAAAATTCAACTTAAAATAGGTTATAAGATTATATAATCATTTAAAAGGAGAAATAAAGCTTTTGAAGGCATAAGTGACTATAAAAGAAGTTTTCTTCTCAATGAATGGTTTTTGCTTCACGTTTCCCGAGGTAAACATTCAATTATAATCTGTTTTAACCCAAAACGTAAAAAAATTCAACTTAAAATAAGTTATAAGATTATATAATCATTTAAAGGGAGAAATAAAGCTTTTGAAGGCATAAGTGACTATAAAAGAAGTTTTCTTCTCAATGAATGGTTTTTGCTTCACGTTTCCCGAGGTAAACATTCAATTATTATCTGTTTTAACCCAAAACGTAAAAAAAATTCAACTTAAAATCAATTATGAGATTATATGATCATTTAAAGGCATAAATAAAGCTTTTGACGGCATAAGTGACTATAAAAGAAGTTTTCTTCTCAATGAATGGTTTTTGCATCACGTTTCCCGAGGTAAACATTCAATTATTATCTGTTTTAACCCAAAACGTAAAAAAATTTAACTTAAAATAAGTTATAAGATTATATAATCATTTAAAGGGAGAAATAAAGCTTTTGAAGGCATAAGTGACTATAAAAGAAGTTTTCTTCTCAATAAATGCTTTTTCCTTCACGTTTCCCGAGGTAAACATTCAATTATAATCTGTTTTACCAAAAAATGTAAAAAAATTCAACTTAAAATCAATTATGAGATTATATGATCATTTAAAGGCATAAATAAAGCTTTTGAAGGCATAAGTGACTATAAAAGAAGTTTTCTTCTCAATGAATTGTTTTTGCATCACGTTTCTCGAGGTAAACATTCAATTATAATCTGTTTTAACCCAAAATGTAAAAAAATTCAACTTAAAATAGGTTATAAGATTATATAATCATTTAAAAGGAGAAATAAAGCTTTTGAAGGCATAAGTGACTATAAAAGAAGTTTTCTTCTCAATGAATGGTTTTTGCTTCACGTTTCCCGAGGTAAACATTCAATTATAATCTGTTTTAACCCAAAACGTAAAAAAATTCAACTTAAAATAAGTTATAAGATTATATAATCATTTAAAGGGAGAAATAAAGCTTTTGAAGGCATAAGTGACTATAAAAGAAGTTTTCTTCTCAATGAATGGTTTTTGCTTCACGTTTCCCAAGGTAAACATTTAATTATAATCTGTTTTAACCCAAAACGTAAAAAAAATTCAACTTAAAATCAATTATGAGATTATATGATCATTTAAAGGCATAAATAAAGCTTTTGAAGGCATAAGTGACTATAAAAGAAGTTTTCTTCTCAATGAATCGTTTTTGCATCACGTTTCTCGAGGTAAACATTCAATTATAATCTGTTTTAACCCAAAATGTAAAAAAATTCAACTTAAAATAAGTTATAAGATTATATAATCATTTAAAGGGAGAAATAAAGCTTTTGAAGGCATAAGTGACAATAAAAGAAGTTTTCTTCTCAATGAATGCTTTTTCCTTCACGTTTCCCAAGGTAAACATTCAATTATAATCAGTTTTACCTAAAAATGTAAAAAAATTCAACTTAAAATCAATTATGAGATTATATGATCATTTAAAGGCATAAATAAAGCTTTTGAAGGCATAAGTGACTATAAAAGAAGTTTTCTTATCAATGAATGGTTTTTGCATCACGTTTCCCGAGGTAAACATTCAATTATAATCTGTTTTAACCCAAAACGTAAAAAAATTCAACTTAAAATAAGTTATAAGATTATATAATCATTTAAAGGGAGAAATAAAGCTTTTGAAGGCATAAGTGACTATAAAAGAAGTTTTCTTCTCAATGAATGGTTTTTGCTTCACGTTTCCCGAGGTAAACATTCAATTATTATCTGTTTTAACCCAAAACGTAAAAAAAATTCAACTTAAAATCAATTATGAGATTATATGATCATTTAAAGGCATAAATAAAGCTTTTGAAGGCATAAGTGACTATAAAAGAAGTTTTCTTCTCAATGAATGGTTTTTGCATCACGTTTCCCGAGGTAAACATTCAATTATTATCTGTTTTAACCCAAAACGTAAAAAAATTCAACTTAAAATAAGTTATAAGATTATATAATCATTTAAAGGGAGAAATAAAGCTTTTGAAGGCATAAGTGACTATAAAAGAAGTTTTCTTCTCAATGAATGCTTTTTCCTTCACGTTTCCCGAGGTAAACATTCAATTATAATCTGTTTTACCAAAAAATGTAAAAAAATTCAACTTAAAATCAATTATGAGATTATATGATCATTTAAAGGCATAAATAAAGCTTTTGAAGGCATAAGTGACTATAAAAGAAGTTTTCTTCTCAATGAATTGTTTTTGCATCACGTTTCTCGAGGTAAACATTCAATTATAATCTGGTTTAACCCAAAATGTAAAAAAATTCAACTTAAAATAGGTTATAAGATTATATAATCATTTAAAAGGAGAAATAAAGCTTTTGAAGGCATAAGTGACTATAAAAGAAGTTTTCTTCTCAATGAATGGTTTTTGCTTCACGTTTCCCGAGGTAAACATTCAATTATAATCTGTTTTAACCCAAAACGTAAAAAAATTCAACTTAAAATAAGTTATAAGATTATATAATCATTTAAAGGGAGAAATAAAGCTTTTGAAGGCATAAGTGACTATAAAAGAAGTTTTCTTCTCAATGAATGGTTTTTGCTTCACGTTTCCCGAGGTAAACATTCAATTATTATCTGTTTTAACCCAAAACGTAAAAAAAATTCAACTTAAAATCAATTATGAGATTATATGATCATTTAAAGGCATAAATAAAGCTTTTGACGGCATAAGTGACTATAAAAGAAGTTTTCTTCTCAATGAATGGTTTTTGCATCACGTTTCCCGAGGTAAACATTCAATTATTATCTGTTTTAACCCAAAACGTAAAAAAATTTAACTTAAAATAAGTTATAAGATTATATAATCATTTAAAGGGAGAAATAAAGCTTTTGAAGGCATAAGTGACTATAAAAGAAGTTTTCTTCTCAATAAATGCTTTTTCCTTCACGTTTCCCGAGGTAAACATTCAATTATAATCTGTTTTACCAAAAAATGTAAAAAAATTCAACTTAAAATCAATTATGAGATTATATGATCATTTAAAGGCATAAATAAAGCTTTTGAAGGCATAAGTGACTATAAAAGAAGTTTTCTTCTCAATGAATTGTTTTTGCATCACGTTTCTCGAGGTAAACATTCAATTATAATCTGTTTTAACCCAAAATGTAAAAAAATTCAACTTAAAATAGGTTATAAGATTATATAATCATTTAAAAGGAGAAATAAAGCTTTTGAAGGCATAAGTGACTATAAAAGAAGTTTTCTTCTCAATGAATGGTTTTTGCTTGACGTTTCCCGAGGTAAACATTCAATTATAATCTGTTTTAACCCAAAACGTAAAAAAATTCAACTTAAAATAAGTTATAAGATTATATAATCATTTAAAGGGAGAAATAAAGCTTTTGAAGGCATAAGTGACTATAAAAGAAGTTTTCTTCTCAATGAATGGTTTTTGCTTCACGTTTCCCAAGGTAAACATTTAATTATAATCTGTTTTAACCCAAAACGTAAAAAAAATTCAACTTAAAATCAATTATGAGATTATATGATCATTTAAAGGCATAAATAAAGCTTTTGAAGGCATAAGTGACTATAAAAGAAGTTTTCTTCTCAATGAATCGTTTTTGCATCACGTTTCTCGAGGTAAACATTCAATTATAATCTGTTTTAACCCAAAATGTAAAAAAATTCAACTTAAAATAAGTTATAAGATTATATAATCATTTAAAGGGAGAAATAAAGCTTTTGAAGGCATAAGTGACAATAAAAGAAGTTTTCTTCTCAATGAATGCTTTTTCCTTCACGTTTCCCAAGGTAAACATTCAATTATAATCAGTTTTACCTAAAAATGTAAAAAAATTCAACTTAAAATCAATTATGAGATTATATGATCATTTAAAGGCATAAATAAAGCTTTTGAAGGCATAAGTGACTATAAAAGAAGTTTTCTTATCAATGAATGGTTTTTGCATCACGTTTCCCGAGCTAAACATTCAATTATAATCTGTTTTAACCCAAAACGTAAAAAAATTCAACTTAAAATAAGTTATAAGATTATATAATCATTTAAAGGTAGAAATAAAGCTTTTGAAGGCATAAGTGACTATAAAAGAAGTTTTCTTCTCAATGAATGCTTTTTCCTTCACGTTTCCCGAGGTAAACATTCAATTATAATCTTTTATAACCCAAAATGTAAAAAAAATTCAACTTAAATCAATTATGAGATTATATGATCATTTAAAGGCATAAATAAAGCTTTTGAAGGCATAAGTGACTATAAAAGAAGTTTTCTTCTCAATGAATTGTTTTTGCATCACGTTTCCCGAGGTAAACATTCAATTATAATCTGTTTTAACCCAAAACATAAAAAAATTCAACTTAAAATAAGTTATAAGATTATATAATCATTTAAAGGGAGAAATAAAGCTTTTGAAGGCATAAGTGACTATAAAAGAAGTTTTCTTCTCAATGAATGGTTTTTGCATCACGTTTCCCAAGGTAAACATTCAATTATAATCTGTTTTAACCCAAAACGTAAAAAAATTCAACTTAAAATAAGTTATAAGATTATATAATCATTTAAAGGGAGAAATAAAGCTTTTGAAGGCATAAGTGACTATAAAAGAAGTTTTCTTCTCAATGAATGCTTTTTCCTTCACGTTTCCCGAGGTAAACATTCAATTATAATCTGTTTTACCAAAAAATGTAAAAAAATTCAACTTAAAATCAATTATGAGATTATATGATCATTTAAAGGCATAAATAAAGCTTTTGAAGGCATAAGTGACTATAAAAGAAGTTTTCTTCTCAATGAATCATTTTTGCATCACGTTTCTCGAGGTAAACATTCAATTATAATCTGTTTTAACCCAACATGTAAAAAAATTCAACTTAAAATAGGTTATAAGATTATATAATCGTTTAAAAGGAGAAATAAAGCTTTTGAAGGCATAAGTGACTATAAAAGAAGTTTTCTTCTCAATGAATGGTTTTTGCTTCACGTTTCCCGAGGTAAACATTCAATTATAATCTGTTTTAACCCAAAACGTAAAAAAATTCAACTTAAAATAAGTTATAAGATTATATAATCATTTAAAGGGAGAAATAAAGCTTTTGAAGGCATAAGTGACAATAAAAGAAGTTTTCTTCTCAATGAATGCTTTTTCCTTCACGTTTCCCAAGGTAAACATTCAATTATAATCCGTTTTACCTAAAAATGTAAAAAAATTCAACTTACAATCAATTATGAGATTATATGATCATTTAAAGGCATAAATAAAGCTTTTGAAGGCATAAGTGACTATAAAAGAAGTTTTCTTCTCAATGAATGGTTTTTGCATCACGTTTCCCGAGGTAAACATTCAATTATTATCTGTTTTAACCCAAAACGTAAAAAAATTCAACTTAAAATAAGTTATAAGATTATATAATCATTTAAAGGGAGAAATAAAGCTTTTGAAGGCATAAGTGACTATAAAAGAAGTTTTCTTCTCAATGAATGCTTTTTCCTTCACGTTTCCCGAGGTAAACATTCAATTATAATCTGTTTTACCAAAAAATGTAAAAAAATTCAACTTAAAATCAATTATGAGATTATATGATCATTTAAAGGCATAAATAAAGCTTTTGAAGGCATAAGTGACTATAAAAGAAGTTTTCTTCTCAATGAATTGTTTTTGCATCATGTTTCTCGAGGTAAACATTCAATTATAATCTGTTTTAACCCAAAATGTAAAAAAATTCAACTTAAAATAGGTTATAAGATTATATAATCATTTAAAAGGAGAAATAAAGCTTTTGAAGGCATAAGTGACTATAAAAGAAGTTTTCTTCTCAATGAATGGTTTTTGCTTCACGTTTCCCGAGGTAAACATTCAATTATAATCTGTTTTAACCCAAAACGTAAAAAAATTCAACTTAAAATAAGTTATAAGATTATATAATCATTTAAAGGGAGAAATAAAGCTTTTGAAGGCATAAGTGACTATAAAAGAAGTTTTCTTCTCAATGAATGGTTTTTGCTTCACGTTTCCCGAGGTAAACATTTAATTATAATCTGTTTTAACCCAAAACGTAAAAAAAATTCAACTTAAAATCAATTATGAGATTATATGATCATTTAAAGGCATAAATAAAGCTTTTGAAGGCATAAGTGACTATAAAAGAAGTTTTCTTCTCAATGAATCGTTTTTGCATCACGTTTCTCGAGGTAAACATTCAATTATAATCTGTTTTAACCCAAAATGTAAAAAAATTCAACTTAAAATAAGTTATAAGATTATATAATCATTTAAAGGGAGAAATAAAGCTTTTGAAGGCATAAGTGACAATAAAAGAAGTTTTCTTCTCAATGAATGCTTTTTCCTTCACGTTTCCCAAGGTAAACATTCAATTATAATCTGTTTTACCTAAAAATGTAAAAAAATTCAACTTACAATCAATTATGAGATTATATGATCATTTAAAGGCATAAATAAAGCTTTTGAAGGCATAAGTGACTATAAAAGAAGTTTTCTTCTCAATGAATGGTTTTTGCATCACGTTTCCCGAGGTAAACATTCAATTATTATCTGTTTTAACCCAAAACGTAAAAAAATTCAACTTAAAATAAGTTATAAGATTATATAATCATTTAAAGGGAGAAATAAAGCTTTTGAAGGCATAAGTGACTATAAAAGAAGTTTTCTTCTCAATGAATGCTTTTTCCTTCACGTTTCCCGAGGTAAACATTCAATTATAATCTGTTTTACCAAAAAATGTAAAAAAATTCAACTTAAAATCAATTATGAGATTATATGATCATTTAAAGGCATAAATAAAGCTTGTGAAGGCATAAGTGACTATAAAAGAAGTTTTATTCTCAATGAATGGTTTTTGCATCACGTTTCCCGAGGTAAACATTCAATTATAATCTGTTTTAACCCAAAACATAAAAAAATTCAACTTAAAATAAGTTATAAGATTATATAATCATTTAAAGGGAGAAATAAAGCTTTTGAAGGCATAAGTGACTATAAAAGAAGTTTTCTTCTCAATGAATGGTTTTTGCATCACGTTTCCCGAGGTAAACATTCAATTATAATCTGTTTTAACCCAAAACGTAAAAAAATTCAACTTAAAATAAGTTATAAGATTATATAATCATTTAAAGGGAGAAATAAAGCTTTTGAAGGCATAAGTGACTATAAAAGAAGTTTTCTTCTCAATGAATGCTTTTTCCTTCACGTTTCCCGAGGTAAACATTCAATTATAATCTGTTTTACCAAAAAATGTAAAAAAATTCAACTTAAAATCAATTATGAGATTATATGATCATTTAAAGGCATAAATAAAGCTTTTGAAGGCATAAGTGACTATAAAAGAAGTTTTCTTCTCAATGAATGGTTTTTGCATCACGTTTCCCGAGGTAAACATTCAATTATAATCTGTTTTAACCCAAAACGTAAAAAAATTCAACTTAAAATAAGTTATAAGATTATATAATCATTTAAAGGGAGAAATAAAGCTTTTGAAGGCATAAGTGACAATAAAAGAAGTTTTCTTCTCAATGAATGCTTTATCCTTCACGTTTCCCGAGGTAAACATTCAATTATAATCTGTTTTACCAAAAAATGTAAAAAAATTCAACTTAAAATCAATTATGAGATTATATGATCATTTAAAGGCATAAATAAAGCTTTTGAAGGCATAAGTGACTATAAAAGAAGTTTTCTTCTCAATGAATTGTTTTTGCATCACGTTTCTCGAGGTAAACATTCAATTATAATCTGTTTTAACCCAAAATGTAAAAAAATTCAACTTAAAATAGGTTATAAGATTATATAATCATTTAAAAGGAGAAATAAAGCTTTTGAAGGCATAAGTGACTATAAAAGAAGTTTTCTTCTCAATGAATGGTTTTTGCTTCACGTTTCCCGAGGTAAACATTCAATTATAATCTTTTTTAACCCAAAACGTAAAAAAATTCAACTTAAAATAAGTTATAAGATTATATAATCATTTAAAGGGAGAAATAAAGCTTTTGAAGGCATAAGTGACTATAAAAGAAGTTTTCTTCTCAATGAATGGTTTTTGCTTCACGTTTCCCGAGGTAAACATTCAATTATAATCTTTTATAACCCAAAATGTAAAAAAAATTCAACTTAAAATCAATTATGAGATTATATGATCATTTAAAGGCATAAATAAAGCTTTTGAAGGCATAAGTGACTATAAAAGAAGTTTTCTTCTCAATGAATGGTTTTTGCATCACGTTTCTCGAGGTAAACATTCAATTATAATCTGTTTTAACCCAAAATGTAAAAAAATTCAACTTAAAATAAGTTATAAGATTATATAATCATTTAAAGAGAGAAATAAAGCTTTTGAAGGCATAAGTGACAATAAAAGAAGTTTTCTTCTCAATGAATGCTTTTTCCTTCACGTTTCCCAAGGTAAACATTCAATTATAATCTGTTTTACCTAAAAATGTAAAAAAATTCAACTTACAATCAATTATGAGATTATATGATCATTTAAAGGCATAAATAAAGCTTTTGAAGGCATAAGTGACTATAAAAGAAGTTTTCTTCTCAATGAATGGTTTTTGCATCACGTTTCCCGAGGTAAACATTCAATTATAATCTGTTTTAACCCAAAACGTAAAAAAATTCAACTTAAAATAAGTTATAAGATTATATAATCATTTAAAGGGAGAAATAAAGCTTTTGAAGGCATAAGTGACTATAAAAGAAGTTTTCTTCTCAATGAATGCTTTTTCCTTCACGTTTCCCGAGGTAAACATTCAATTATAATCTGTTTTACCAAAAAATGTAAAAAAATTCAACTTAAAATCAATTATGAGATTATATGATCATTTAAAGGCATAAATAAAGCTTTTGAAGGCATAAGTGACTATAAAAGAAGTTTTCTTCTCAATGAATTGTTTTTGCATCACGTTTCTCGAGGTAAACATTCAATTATAATCTGGTTTAACCCAAAATGTAAAAAAATTCAACTTAAAATAGGTTATAAGATTATATAATCATTTAAAAGGAGAAATAAAGCTTTTGAAGGCATAAGTGACTATAAAAGAAGTTTTCTTCTCAATGAATGGTTTTTGCTTCACGTTTCCCGAGGTAAACATTCAATTATAATCTGTTTTAACCCAAAACGTAAAAAAATTCAACTTAAAATAAGTTATAAGATTATATAATCATTTAAAGGGAGAAATAAAGCTTTTGAAGGCATAAGTGACTATAAAAGAAGTTTTCTTCTCAATGAATGGTTTTTGCTTCATGTTTCCCGAGGTAAACATTCAATTATTATCTGTTTTAACCCAAAACGTAAAAAAAATTCAACTTAAAATCAATTATGAGATTATATGATCATTTAAAGGCATAAATAAAGCTTTTGAAGGCATAAGTGACTATAAAAGAAGTTTTCTTCTCAATGAATGGTTTTTGCATCACGTTTCCCGAGGTAAACATTCAATTATTATCTGTTTTAACCCAAAACGTAAAAAAATTCAACTTAAAATAAGTTATAAGATTATATAATCATTTAAAGGGAGAAATAAAGCTTTTGAAGGCATAAGTGACTATAAAAGAAGTTTTCTTCTCAATGAATGCTTTTTCCTTCACGTTTCCCGAGGTAAACATTCAATTATAATCTGTTTTACCAAAAAATGTAAAAAAATTCAACTTAAAATCAATTATGAGATTATATGATCATTTAAAGGCATAAATAAAGCTTTTGAAGGCATAAGTGACTATAAAAGAAGTTTTCTTCTCAATGAATTGTTTTTGCATCACGTTTCTCGAGGTAAACATTCAATTATAATCTGGTTTAACCCAAAATGTAAAAAAATTCAACTTAAAATAGGTTATAAGATTATATAATCATTTAAAAGGAGAAATAAAGCTTTTGAAGGCATAAGTGACTATAAAAGAAGTTTTCTTCTCAATGAATGGTTTTTGCTTCACGTTTCCCGAGGTAAACATTCAATTATAATCTGTTTTAACCCAAAACGTAAAAAAATTCAACTTAAAATAAGTTATAAGATTATATAATCATTTAAAGGGAGAAATAAAGCTTTTGAAGGCATAAGTGACTATAAAAGAAGTTTTCTTCTCAATGAATGGTTTTTGCTTCATGTTTCCCGAGGTAAACATTCAATTATTATCTGTTTTAACCCAAAACGTAAAAAAAATTCAACTTAAAATCAATTATGAGATTATATGATCATTTAAAGGCATAAATAAAGCTTTTGAAGGCATAAGTGACTATAAAAGAAGTTTTCTTCTCAATGAATGGTTTTTGCATCACGTTTCCCGAGGTAAACATTCAATTATTATCTGTTTTAACCCAAAACGTAAAAAAATTCAACTTAAAATAAGTTATAAGATTATATAATCATTTAAAGGGAGAAATAAAGCTTTTGAAGGCATAAGTGACTATAAAAGAAGTTTTCTTCTCAATGAATGCTTTTTCCTTCACGTTTCCCGAGGTAAACATTCAATTATAATCTGTTTTACCAAAAAATGTAAAAAAATTCAACTTAAAATCAATTATGAGATTATATGATCATTTAAAGGCATAAATAAAGCTTTTGAAGGCATAAGTGACTATAAAAGAAGTTTTCTTCTCAATGAATTGTTTTTGCATCACGTTTCTCGAGGTAAACATTCAATTATAATCTGGTTTAACCCAAAATGTAAAAAAATTCAACTTAAAATAGGTTATAAGATTATATAATCATTTAAAAGGAGAAATAAAGCTTTTGAAGGCATAAGTGACTATAAAAGAAGTTTTCTTCTCAATGAATGGTTTTTGCTTCACGTTTCCCGAGGTAAACATTCAATTATAATCTGTTTTAACCCAAAACGTAAAAAAATTCAACTTAAAATAAGTTATAAGATTATATAATCATTTAAAGGGAGAAATAAAGCTTTTGAAGGCATAAGTGACTATAAAAGAAGTTTTCTTCTCAATGAATGGTTTTTGCTTCACGTTTCCCGAGGTAAACATTCAATTATTATCTGTTTTAACCCAAAACGTAAAAAAAATTCAACTTAAAATCAATTATGAGATTATATGATCATTTAAAGGCATAAATAAAGCTTTTGAAGGCATAAGTGACTATAAAAGAAGTTTTCTTCTCAATGAATGGTTTTTGCATCACGTTTCCCGAGGTAAACATTCAATTATTATCTGTTTTAACCCAAAACGTAAAAAAATTCAACTTAAAATAAGTTATAAGATTATATAATCATTTAAAGGGAGAAATAAAGCTTTTGAAGGCATAAGTGACTATAAAAGAAGTTTTCTTCTCAATAAATGCTTTTTCCTTCACGTTTCCCGAGGTAAACATTCAATTATAATCTGTTTTACCAAAAAATGTAAAAAAATTCAACTTAAAATCAATTATGAGATTATATGATCATTTAAAGGCATAAATAAAGCTTTTGAAGGCATAAGTGACTATAAAAGAAGTTTTCTTCTCAATGAATTGTTTTTGCATCACGTTTCTCGAGGTAAACATTCAATTATAATCTGTTTTAACCCAAAATGTAAAAAAATTCAACTTAAAATAGGTTATAAGATTATATAATCATTTAAAAGGAGAAATAAAGCTTTTGAAGGCATAAGTGACTATAAAAGAAGTTTTCTTCTCAATGAATGGTTTTTGCTTCACGTTTCCCGAGGTAAACATTCAATTATAATCTGTTTTAACCCAAAACGTAAAAAAATTCAACTTAAAATAAGTTATAAGATTATATAATCATTTAAAGGGAGAAATAAAGCTTTTGAAGGCATAAGTGACTATAAAAGAAGTTTTCTTCTCAATGAATGGTTTTTGCTTCACGTTTCCCAAGGTAAACATTTAATTATAATCTGTTTTAACCCAAAACGTAAAAAAAATTCAACTTAAAATCAATTATGAGATTATATGATCATTTAAAGGCATAAATAAAGCTTTTGAAGGCATAAGTGACTATAAAAGAAGTTTTCTTCTCAATGAATCGTTTTTGCATCACGTTTCTCGAGGTAAACATTCAATTATAATCTGTTTTAACCCAAAATGTAAAAAAATTCAACTTAAAATAAGTTATAAGATTATATAATCATTTAAAGGGAGAAATAAAGCTTTTGAAGGCATAAGTGACAATAAAAGAAGTTTTCTTCTCAATGAATGCTTTTTCCTTCACGTTTCCCAAGGTAAACATTCAATTATAATCAGTTTTACCTAAAAATGTAAAAAAATTCAACTTAAAATCAATTATGAGATTATATGATCATTTACAGGCATAAATAAAGCTTTTGAAGGCATAAGTGACTATAAAAGAAGTTTTCTTCTCAATGAATCATTTTTGCATCACGTTTCTCGAGGTAACCATTTAATTATAATCTGTTTTAACCCAAAACGTAAAAAAAATTCAACTTAAAATCAATTATGAGATTATCTGATCATTTAAAGGCATAAATAAAGCTTTTGAAGGCATAAGTGACTATAAAAGAAGTTTTCTTCTCAATGAATCATTTTTGCATCACGTTTGTCGAGGTAAACATTCAATTATAATCTGTTTTAACCCAAAATGTAAAAAAATTCAACTCAAAATAAGTTATAAGATTATAGAATCATTTAAAGGGAGAAATAAAGCTTTTGAAGGCATAAGTGACAATAAAAGAAGTTTTCTTCTCAATGAATACTTTTTCCTTCACGTTTCCCAAGGTAAACATTCAATTATAATCTGTTTTACCTAAAAATGTAAAAAAATTCAACTTAAAATCAATTATGAGATTATATGATCATTTAAAGGCATAAATAAAGCTTTTGAAGGCATAAGTGACTATAAAAGAAGTTTTCTTCTCAATGAATGGTTTTTGCATCACGTTTCCCGAGGTAAACATTCAATTATTATCTGTTTTAACCCAAAACGTAAAAAAATTCAACTTAAAATAAGTTATAAGATTATAGAATCATTTAAAGGGAGAAATAAAGCTTTTGAAGGCATAAGTGACAATAAAAGAAGTTTTCTTCTCAATGAATACTTTTTCCTTCACGTTTCCCAAGGTAAACATTCAATTATAATCTGTTTTACCTAAAAATGTAAAAAAATTCAACTTAAAATCAATTATGAGATTATATGATCATTTAAAGGCATAAATAAAGCTTTTGAAGGCATAAGTGACTATAAAAGAAGTTTTCTTCTCAATGAATGGTTTTTGCATCACGTTTCCCGAGGTAAACATTCAATTATTATCTGTTTTAATCCAAAACGTAAAAAAATTCAACTTAAAATAAGTTATAAGATTATAAAATCATTTAAAGGGAGAAATAAAGCTTTTGAAGGCATAAGTGACTATAAAAGAAGTTTTCTTCTCAATGAATGGTTTTTGCTTCACGTTTCCCGAGGTAAACATTCAATTATAATCTGTTTTAACCCAAAACGTAAAAAAATTCAACTTAAAATAAGTTATAAGATTATATAATCATTTAAAGGGAGAAATAAAGCTTTTGAAGGCATAAGTGACTATAAAAGAAGTTTTCTTCTCAATGAATGGTTTTTGCTTCACGTTTCCCGAGGTAAACATTCAATTATTATCTGTTTTAACCCAAAACGTAAAAAAAATTCAACTTAAAATCAATTATGAGATTATATGATCATTTAAAGGCATAAATAAAGCTTTTGAAGGCATAAGTGACTATAAAAGAAGTTTTCTTCTCAATGAATGGTTTTTGCATCACGTTTCCCGAGGTAAACATTCAATTATTATCTGTTTTAACCCAAAACGTAAAAAAATTCAACTTAAAATAAGTTATAAGATTATATAATCATTTAAAGGGAGAAATAAAGCTTTTGAAGGCATAAGTGACTATAAAAGAAGTTTTCTTCTCAATAAATGCTTTTTCCTTCACGTTTCCCGAGGTAAACATTCAATTATAATCTGTTTTACCAAAAAATGTAAAAAAATTCAACTTAAAATCAATTATGAGATTATATGATCATTTAAAGGCATAAATAAAGCTTTTGAAGGCATAAGTGACTATAAAAGAAGTTTTCTTCTCAATGAATTGTTTTTGCATCACGTTTCTCGAGGTAAACATTCAATTATAATCTGTTTTAACCCAAAATGTAAAAAAATTCAACTTAAAATAGGTTATAAGATTATATAATCATTTAAAAGGAGAAATAAAGCTTTTGAAGGCATAAGTGACTATAAAAGAAGTTTTCTTCTCAATGAATGGTTTTTGCTTCACGTTTCCCGAGGTAAACATTCAATTATAATCTGTTTTAACCCAAAACATAAAAAAATTCAACTTAAAATAAGTTATAAGATTATATAATCATTTAAAGGGAGAAATAAAGCTTTTGAAGGCATAAGTGACTATAAAAGAAGTTTTCTTCTCAATGAATGGTTTTTGCTTCACGTTTCCCAAGGTAAACATTTAATTATAATCTGTTTTAACCCAAAACGTAAAAAAAATTCAACTTAAAATCAATTATGAGATTATATGATCATTTAAAG
Organism: Theobroma cacao; assembly: GCF_053813885.1. Lineage (NCBI taxonomy): Eukaryota > Viridiplantae > Streptophyta > Magnoliopsida > Malvales > Malvaceae > Theobroma > Theobroma cacao. The sequence continues at coordinate 20,109,668 of NC_142643.1, forward strand.
GCATAAATAAAGCTTTTGAAGGCATAAGTGACTATAAAAGAAGTTTTCTTCTCAATGAATCGTTTTTGCATCACGTTTCTCGAGGTAAACATTCAATTATAATCTGTTTTAACCCAAAATGTAAAAAAATTCAACTTAAAATAAGTTATAAGATTATATAATCATTTAAAGGGAGAAATAAAGCTTTTGAAGGCATAAGTGACAATAAAAGAAGTTTTCTTCTCAATGAATGCTTTTTCCTTCACGTTTCCCAAGGTAAACATTCAATTATAATCAGTTTTACCTAAAAATGTAAAAAAATTCAACTTAAAATCAATTATGAGATTATATGATCATTTAAAGGCATAAATAAAGCTTTTGAAGGCATAAGTGACTATAAAAGAAGTTTTCTTCTCAATGAATCATTTTTGCATCACGTTTCTCGAGGTAACCATTTAATTATAATCTGTTTTAACCCAAAACGTAAAAAAAATTCAACTTAAAATCAATTATGAGATTATCTGATCATTTAAAGGCATAAATAAAGCTTTTGAAGGCATAAGTGACTATAAAAGAAGTTTTCTTCTCAATGAATCATTTTTGCATCACGTTTGTCGAGGTAAACATTCAATTATAATCTGTTTTAACCCAAAATGTAAAAAAATTCAACTCAAAATAAGTTATAAGATTATAGAATCATTTAAAGGGAGAAATAAAGCTTTTGAAGGCATAAGTGACAATAAAAGAAGTTTTCTTCTCAATGAATACTTTTTCCTTCACGTTTCCCAAGGTAAACATTCAATTATAATCTGTTTTACCTAAAAATGTAAAAAAATTCAACTTAAAATCAATTATGAGATTATATGATCATTTAAAGGCATAAATAAAGCTTTTGAAGGCATAAGTGACTATAAAAGAAGTTTTCTTCTCAATGAATGGTTTTTGCATCACGTTTCCCGAGGTAAACATTCAATTATTATCTGTTTTAACCCAAAACGTAAAAAAATTCAACTTAAAATAAGTTATAAGATTATAAAATCATTTAAAGGGAGAAATAAAGCTTTTGAAGGCATAAGTGACTATAAAAGAAGTTTTCCTCTCAATGAATGCTTTTTCCTTCACGTTTCCCGAGGTAAACATTCAATTATAATCTGTTTTACCAAAAAATGTAAAAAAATTCAACTTAAAATCAATTATGAGATTATATGATCATTTAAAGGCATAAATAAAGCTTAAGAAGGCATAAGTGACTATAAAAGAAGTTTTCTTCTCAATGAATTGTTTTTGCATCGCGTTTCTCGAGGTAAACATTCAATTATAATCTGTTTTAACCCAAAATGTAAAAAACTTCAACTTAAAATAGGTTATAAGATTATATAATCATTTAAAAGGAGAAATAAAGCTTTTGAAGGCATAAGTGACTATAAAAGAAGTTTTCTTCTCAATGAATGGTTTTTGCTTCACGTTTCCCGAGGTAAACATTCAATTATAATCTGTTTTAACCCAAAACGTAAAACAATTCAACTTAAAATAAGTTATAGGATTATATAATCATTTAAAGGGAGAAATAAAGCTTTTGAAGGCATAAGTGACTATAAAAGAAGTTTTCTTCTCAATGAATGGTTTTTGCTTCACGTTTCCCGAGGTAAACATTTAATTATAATCTGTTTTAACCCAAAACGTAAAAAAAATTCAACTTAAAATCAATTATGAGATTATATGATCATTTAAAGGCATAAATAAAGCTTTTGAAGGCATAAGTGACTATAAAAGAAGTTTTCTTCTCAATGAATCGTTTTTGCATCACGTTTCTCGAGGTAAACATTCAATTATAATCTGTTTTAACCCAAAATGTAAAAAAATTCAACTTAAAATAAGTTATAAGATTATAGAATCATTTAAAGGGAGAAATAAAGCTTTTGAAGGCATAAGTGACAATAAAAGAAGTTTTCTTCTCAATGAATGCTTTTTCCTTCACGTTTCCCAAGGTAAACATTCAATTATAATCTGTTTTACCTAAAAATGTAAAAAAATTCAACTTAAAATCAATTATGAGATTATATGATCATTTAAAGGCATAAATAAAGCTTTTGAAGGCATAAGTGACTATAAAAGAAGTTTTCTTCTCAATGAATCGTTTTTGCATCACGTTTCTCGAGGTAAACATTCAATTATAATCTGTTTTAACCCAAAATGTAAAAAAATTCAACTTAAAATAAGTTATAAGATTATAAAATCATTTAAAGGGAGAAATAAAGCTTTTGAAGGCATAAGTGACTATAAAAGAAGTTTTCTTCTCAATGAATGGTTTTTGCTTCACGTTTCCCGAGGTAAACATTCAATTATAATCTGTTTTAACCCAAAACGTAAAAAAATTCAACTTAAAATAAGTTATAAGATTATATAATCATTTAAAGGGAGAAATAAAGCTTTTGAAGGCATAAGTGACTATAAAAGAAGTTTTCTTCTCAATGAATGGTTTTTGCTTCACGTTTCCCGAGGTAAACATTCAATTATTATCTGTTTTAACCCAAAACGTAAAAAAAATTCAACTTAAAATCAATTATGAGATTATATGATCATTTAAAGGCATAAATAAAGCTTTTGAAGGCATAAGTGACTATAAAAGAAGTTTTCTTCTCAATGAATGGTTTTTGCATCACGTTTCCCGAGGTAAACATTCAATTATTATCTGTTTTAACCCAAAACGTAAAAAAATTCAACTTAAAATAAGTTATAAGATTATATAATCATTTAAAGGGAGAAATAAAGCTTTTGAAGGCATAAGTGACTATAAAAGAAGTTTTCTTCTCAATGAATGGTTTTTGCTTCACGTTTCCCAAGGTAAACATTTAATTATAATCTGTTTTAACCCAAAACGTAAAAAAAATTCAACTTAAAATCAATTATGAGATTATATGATCATTTAAAGGCATAAATAAAGCTTTTGAAGGCATAAGTGACTATAAAAGAAGTTTTCTTCTCAATGAATCGTTTTTGCATCACGTTTCTCGAGGTAAACATTCAATTATAATCTGTTTTAACCCAAAATGTAAAAAAATTCAACTTAAAATAAGTTATAAGATTATATAATCATTTAAAGGGAGAAATAAAGCTTTTGAAGGCATAAGTGACAATAAAAGAAGTTTTCTTCTCAATGAATGCTTTTTCCTTCACGTTTCCCAAGGTAAACATTCAATTATAATCAGTTTTACCTAAAAATGTAAAAAAATTCAACTTAAAATCAATTATGAGATTATATGATCATTTACAGGCATAAATAAAGCTTTTGAAGGCATAAGTGACTATAAAAGAAGTTTTCTTCTCAATGAATCATTTTTGCATCACGTTTCTCGAGGTAACCATTTAATTATAATCTGTTTTAACCCAAAACGTAAAAAAAATTCAACTTAAAATCAATTATGAGATTATCTGATCATTTAAAGGCATAAATAAAGCTTTTGAAGGCATAAGTGACTATAAAAGAAGTTTTCTTCTCAATGAATCATTTTTGCATCACGTTTGTCGAGGTAAACATTCAATTATAATCTGTTTTAACCCAAAATGTAAAAAAATTCAACTCAAAATAAGTTATAAGATTATAGAATCATTTAAAGGGAGAAATAAAGCTTTTGAAGGCATAAGTGACAATAAAAGAAGTTTTCTTCTCAATGAATACTTTTTCCTTCACGTTTCCCAAGGTAAACATTCAATTATAATCTGTTTTACCTAAAAATGTAAAAAAATTCAACTTAAAATCAATTATGAGATTATATGATCATTTAAAGGCATAAATAAAGCTTTTGAAGGCATAAGTGACTATAAAAGAAGTTTTCTTCTCAATGAATGGTTTTTGCATCACGTTTCCCGAGGTAAACATTCAATTATTATCTGTTTTAACCCAAAACGTAAAAAAATTCAACTTAAAATAAGTTATAAGATTATAGAATCATTTAAAGGGAGAAATAAAGCTTTTGAAGGCATAAGTGACAATAAAAGAAGTTTTCTTCTCAATGAATACTTTTTCCTTCACGTTTCCCAAGGTAAACATTCAATTATAATCTGTTTTACCTAAAAATGTAAAAAAATTCAACTTAAAATCAATTATGAGATTATATGATCATTTAAAGGCATAAATAAAGCTTTTGAAGGCATAAGTGACTATAAAAGAAGTTTTCTTCTCAATGAATGGTTTTTGCATCACGTTTCCCGAGGTAAACATTCAATTATTATCTGTTTTAACCCAAAACGTAAAAAAATTCAACTTAAAATAAGTTATAAGATTATAGAATCATTTAAAGGGAGAAATAAAGCTTTTGAAGGCATAAGTGACAATAAAAGAAGTTTTCTTCTCAATGAATACTTTTTCCTTCACGTTTCCCAAGGTAAACATTCAATTATAATCTGTTTTACCTAAAAATGTAAAAAAATTCAACTTAAAATCAATTATGAGATTATATGATCATTTAAAGGCATAAATAAAGCTTTTGAAGGCATAAGTGACTATAAAAGAAGTTTTCTTCTCAATGAATGGTTTTTGCATCACGTTTCCCGAGGTAAACATTCAATTATTATCTGTTTTAACCCAAAACGTAAAAAAATTCAACTTAAAATAAGTTATAAGATTATAAAATCATTTAAAGGGAGAAATAAAGCTTTTGAAGGCATAAGTGACTATAAAAGAAGTTTTCTTCTCAATGAATGGTTTTTGCTTCACGTTTCCCGAGGTAAACATTCAATTATAATCTGTTTTAACCCAAAACGTAAAAAAATTCAACTTAAAATAAGTTATAAGATTATATAATCATTTAAAGGGAGAAATAAAGCTTTTGAAGGCATAAGTGACTATAAAAGAAGTTTTCTTCTCAATGAATGGTTTTTGCTTCACGTTTCCCGAGGTAAACATTCAATTATTATCTGTTTTAACCCAAAACGTAAAAAAAATTCAACTTAAAATCAATTATGAGATTATATGATCATTTAAAGGCATAAATAAAGCTTTTGAAGGCATAAGTGACTATAAAAGAAGTTTTCTTCTCAATGAATGGTTTTTGCATCACGTTTCCCGAGGTAAACATTCAATTATTATCTGTTTTAACCCAAAACGTAAAAAAATTCAACTTAAAATAAGTTATAAGATTATATAATCATTTAAAGGGAGAAATAAAGCTTTTGAAGGCATAAGTGACTATAAAAGAAGTTTTCTTCTCAATAAATGCTTTTTCCTTCACGTTTCCCGAGGTAAACATTCAATTATAATCTGTTTTACCAAAAAATGTAAAAAAATTCAACTTAAAATCAATTATGAGATTATATGATCATTTAAAGGCATAAATAAAGCTTTTGAAGGCATAAGTGACTATAAAAGAAGTTTTCTTCTCAATGAATTGTTTTTGCATCACGTTTCTCGAGGTAAACATTCAATTATAATCTGTTTTAACCCAAAATGTAAAAAAATTCAACTTAAAATAGGTTATAAGATTATATAATCATTTAAAAGGAGAAATAAAGCTTTTGAAGGCATAAGTGACTATAAAAGAAGTTTTCTTCTCAATGAATGGTTTTTGCTTCACGTTTCCCGAGGTAAACATTCAATTATAATCTGTTTTAACCCAAAACGTAAAAAAATTCAACTTAAAATAAGTTATAAGATTATATAATCATTTAAAGGGAGAAATAAAGCTTTTGAAGGCATAAGTGACTATAAAAGAAGTTTTCTTCTCAATGAATGGTTTTTGCTTCACGTTTCCCAAGGTAAACATTTAATTATAATCTGTTTTAACCCAAAACGTAAAAAAAATTCAACTTAAAATCAATTATGAGATTATATGATCATTTAAAGGCATAAATAAAGCTTTTGAAGGCATAAGTGACTATAAAAGAAGTTTTCTTCTCAATGAATCGTTTTTGCATCACGTTTCTCGAGGTAAACATTCAATTATAATCTGTTTTAACCCAAAATGTAAAAAAATTCAACTTAAAATAAGTTATAAGATTATATAATCATTTAAAGGGAGAAATAAAGCTTTTGAAGGCATAAGTGACAATAAAAGAAGTTTTCTTCTCAATGAATGCTTTTTCCTTCACGTTTCCCAAGGTAAACATTCAATTATAATCAGTTTTACCTAAAAATGTAAAAAAATTCAACTTAAAATCAATTATGAGATTATATGATCATTTAAAGGCATAAATAAAGCTTTTGAAGGCATAAGTGACTATAAAAGAAGTTTTCTTCTCAATGAATCATTTTTGCATCACGTTTCTCGAGGTAACCATTTAATTATAATCTGTTTTAACCCAAAACGTAAAAAAAATTCAACTTAAAATCAATTATGAGATTATCTGATCATTTAAAGGCATAAATAAAGCTTTTGAAGGCATAAGTGACTATAAAAGAAGTTTTCTTCTCAATGAATCATTTTTGCATCACGTTTGTCGAGGTAAACATTCAATTATAATCTGTTTTAACCCAAAATGTAAAAAAATTCAACTCAAAATAAGTTATAAGATTATAGAATCATTTAAAGGGAGAAATAAAGCTTTTGAAGGCATAAGTGACAATAAAAGAAGTTTTCTTCTCAATGAATACTTTTTCCTTCACGTTTCCCAAGGTAAACATTCAATTATAATCTGTTTTACCTAAAAATGTAAAAAAATTCAACTTAAAATCAATTATGAGATTATATGATCATTTAAAGGCATAAATAAAGCTTTTGAAGGCATAAGTGACTATAAAAGAAGTTTTCTTCTCAATGAATGGTTTTTGCATCACGTTTCCCGAGGTAAACATTCAATTATTATCTGTTTTAACCCAAAACGTAAAAAAATTCAACTTAAAATAAGTTATAAGATTATAAAATCATTTAAAGGGAGAAATAAAGCTTTTGAAGGCATAAGTGACTATAAAAGAAGTTTTCCTCTCAATGAATGCTTTTTCCTTCACGTTTCCCGAGGTAAACATTCAATTATAATCTGTTTTACCAAAAAATGTAAAAAAATTCAACTTAAAATCAATTATGAGATTATATGATCATTTAAAGGCATAAATAAAGCTTAAGAAGGCATAAGTGACTATAAAAGAAGTTTTCTTCTCAATGAATTGTTTTTGCATCGCGTTTCTCGAGGTAAACATTCAATTATAATCTGTTTTAACCCAAAATGTAAAAAACTTCAACTTAAAATAGGTTATAAGATTATATAATCATTTAAAAGGAGAAATAAAGCTTTTGAAGGCATAAGTGACTATAAAAGAAGTTTTCTTCTCAATGAATGGTTTTTGCTTCACGTTTCCCGAGGTAAACATTCAATTATAATCTGTTTTAACCCAAAACGTAAAACAATTCAACTTAAAATAAGTTATAAGATTATATAATCATTTAAAGGGAGAAATAAAGCTTTTGAAGGCATAAGTGACTATAAAAGAAGTTTTCTTCTCAATGAATGGTTTTTGCTTCACGTTTCCCGAGGTAAACATTTAATTATAATCTGTTTTAACCCAAAACGTAAAAAAAATTCAACTTAAAATCAATTATGAGATTATATGATCATTTAAAGGCATAAATAAAGCTTTTGAAGGCATAAGTGACTATAAAAGAAGTTTTCTTCTCAATGAATCGTTTTTGCATCACGTTTCTCGAGGTAAACATTCAATTATAATCTGTTTTAACCCAAAATGTAAAAAAATTCAACTTAAAATAAGTTATAAGATTATAGAATCATTTAAAGGGAGAAATAAAGCTTTTGAAGGCATAAGTGACAATAAAAGAAGTTTTCTTCTCAATGAATGCTTTTTCCTTCACGTTTCCCAAGGTAAACATTCAATTATAATCTGTTTTACCTAAAAATGTAAAAAAATTCAACTTAAAATCAATTATGAGATTATATGATCATTTAAAGGCATAAATAAAGCTTTTGAAGGCATAAGTGACTATAAAAGAAGTTTTCTTCTCAATGAATCGTTTTTGCATCACGTTTCTCGAGGTAAACATTCAATTATAATCTGTTTTAACCCAAAATGTAAAAAAATTCAACTTAAAATAAGTTATAAGATTATAAAATCATTTAAAGGGAGAAATAAAGCTTTTGAAGGCATAAGTGACTATAAAAGAAGTTTTCTTCTCAATGAATGGTTTTTGCTTCACGTTTCCCGAGGTAAACATTCAATTATAATCTGTTTTAACCCAAAACGTAAAAAAATTCAACTTAAAATAAGTTATAAGATTATATAATCATTTAAAGGGAGAAATAAAGCTTTTGAAGGCATAAGTGACTATAAAAGAAGTTTTCTTCTCAATGAATGGTTTTTGCTTCACGTTTCCCGAGGTAAACATTCAATTATTATCTGTTTTAACCCAAAACGTAAAAAAAATTCAACTTAAAATCAATTATGAGATTATATGATCATTTAAAGGCATAAATAAAGCTTTTGAAGGCATAAGTGACTATAAAAGAAGTTTTCTTCTCAATGAATGGTTTTTGCATCACGTTTCCCGAGGTAAACATTCAATTATTATCTGTTTTAACCCAAAACGTAAAAAAATTCAACTTAAAATAAGTTATAAGATTATATAATCATTTAAAGGGAGAAATAAAGCTTTTGAAGGCATAAGTGACTATAAAAGAAGTTTTCTTCTCAATAAATGCTTTTTCCTTCACGTTTCCCGAGGTAAACATTCAATTATAATCTGTTTTACCAAAAAATGTAAAAAAATTCAACTTAAAATCAATTATGAGATTATATGATCATTTAAAGGCATAAATAAAGCTTTTGAAGGCATAAGTGACTATAAAAGAAGTTTTCTTCTCAATGAATTGTTTTTGCATCACGTTTCTCGAGGTAAACATTCAATTATAATCTGTTTTAACCCAAAATGTAAAAAAATTCAACTTAAAATAGGTTATAAGATTATATAATCATTTAAAAGGAGAAATAAAGCTTTTGAAGGCATAAGTGACTATAAAAGAAGTTTTCTTCTCAATGAATGGTTTTTGCTTCACGTTTCCCGAGGTAAACATTCAATTATAATCTGTTTTAACCCAAAACGTAAAAAAATTCAACTTAAAATAAGTTATAAGATTATATAATCATTTAAAGGGAGAAATAAAGCTTTTGAAGGCATAAGTGACTATAAAAGAAGTTTTCTTCTCAATGAATGGTTTTTGCTTCACGTTTCCCAAGGTAAACATTTAATTATAATCTGTTTTAACCCAAAACGTAAAAAAAATTCAACTTAAAATCAATTATGAGATTATATGATCATTTAAAGGCATAAATAAAGCTTTTGAAGGCATAAGTGACTATAAAAGAAGTTTTCTTCTCAATGAATCGTTTTTGCATCACGTTTCCCGAGGTAAACATTCAATTATAATCTGTTTTAACTAAAAATGTAAAAAAATTCAACTTAAAATCAATTATGAGATTATATGATCATTTAAAGGCATAAATAAAGCTTTTGAAGGCATAAGTGACTATAAAAGAAGTTTTCTTCTCAATGAATCATTTTTGCATCACGTTTCTCGAGGTAACCATTTAATTATAATCTGTTTTAACCCAAAACGTAAAAAAAATTCAACTTAAAATCAATTATGAGATTATCTGATCATTTAAAGGCATAAATAAAGCTTTTGAAGGCATAAGTGACTATAAAAGAAGTTTTCTTCTCAATGAATCATTTTTGCATCACGTTTGTCGAGGTAAACATTCAATTATAATCTGTTTTAACCCAAAATGTAAAAAAATTCAACTCAAAATAAGTTATAAGATTATAGAATCATTTAAAGGGAGAAATAAAGCTTTTGAAGGCATAAGTGACAATAAAAGAAGTTTTCTTCTCAATGAATACTTTTTCCTTCACGTTTCCCAAGGTAAACATTCAATTATAATCTGTTTTACCTAAAAATGTAAAAAAATTCAACTTAAAATCAATTATGAGATTATATGATCATTTAAAGGCATAAATAAAGCTTTTGAAGGCATAAGTGACTATAAAAGAAGTTTTCTTCTCAATGAATGGTTTTTGCATCACGTTTCCCGAGGTAAACATTCAATTATTATCTGTTTTAACCCAAAACGTAAAAAAATTCAACTTAAAATAAGTTATAAGATTATAAAATCATTTAAAGGGAGAAATAAAGCTTTTGAAGGCATAAGTGACTATAAAAGAAGTTTTCCTCTCAATGAATGCTTTTTCCTTCACGTTTCCCGAGGTAAACATTCAATTATAATCTGTTTTACCAAAAAATGTAAAAAAATTCAACTTAAAATCAATTATGAGATTATATGATCATTTAAAGGCATAAATAAAGCTTAAGAAGGCATAAGTGACTATAAAAGAAGTTTTCTTCTCAATGAATTGTTTTTGCATCGCGTTTCTCGAGGTAAACATTCAATTATAATCTGTTTTAACCCAAAATGTAAAAAACTTCAACTTAAAATAGGTTATAAGATTATATAATCATTTAAAAGGAGAAATAAAGCTTTTGAAGGCATAAGTGACTATAAAAGAAGTTTTCTTCTCAATGAATGGTTTTTGCTTCACGTTTCCCGAGGTAAACATTCAATTATAATCTGTTTTAACCCAAAACGTAAAACAATTCAACTTAAAATAAGTTATAAGATTATATAATCATTTAAAGGGAGAAATAAAGCTTTTGAAGGCATAAGTGACTATAAAAGAAGTTTTCTTCTCAATGAATGGTTTTTGCTTCACGTTTCCCGAGGTAAACATTTAATTATAATCTGTTTTAACCCAAAACGTAAAAAAAATTCAACTTAAAATCAATTATGAGATTATATGATCATTTAAAGGCATAAATAAAGCTTTTGAAGGCATAAGTGACTATAAAAGAAGTTTTCTTCTCAATGAATCGTTTTTGCATCACGTTTCTCGAGGTAAACATTCAATTATAATCTGTTTTAACCCAAAATGTAAAAAAATTCAACTCAAAATAAGTTATAAGATTATAGAATCATTTAAAGGGAGAAATAAAGCTTTTGAAGGCATAAGTGACAATAAAAGAAGTTTTCTTCTCAATGAATACTTTTTCCTTCACGTTTCCCAAGGTAAACATTCAATTATAATCTGTTTTACCTAAAAATGTAAAAAAATTCAACTTAAAATCAATTATGAGATTATATGATCATTTAAAGGCATAAATAAAGCTTTTGAAGGCATAAGTGACTATAAAAGAAGTTTTCTTCTCAATGAATGGTTTTTGCATCACGTTTCCCGAGGTAAACATTCAATTATTATCTGTTTTAACCCAAAACGTAAAAAAATTCAACTTAAAATAAGTTATAAGATTATAAAATCATTTAAAGGGAGAAATAAAGCTTTTGAAGGCATAAGTGACTATAAAAGAAGTTTTCCTCTCAATGAATGCTTTTTCCTTCACGTTTCCCGAGGTAAACATTCAATTATAATCTGTTTTACCAAAAAATGTAAAAAAATTCAACTTAAAATCAATTATGAGATTATATGATCATTTAAAGGCATAAATAAAGCTTAAGAAGGCATAAGTGACTATAAAAGAAGTTTTCTTCTCAATGAATTGTTTTTGCATCGCGTTTCTCGAGGTAAACATTCAATTATAATCTGTTTTAACCCAAAATGTAAAAAACTTCAACTTAAAATAGGTTATAAGATTATATAATCATTTAAAAGGAGAAATAAAGCTTTTGAAGGCATAAGTGACTATAAAAGAAGTTTTCTTCTCAATGAATGGTTTTTGCTTCACGTTTCCCGAGGTAAACATTCAATTATAATCTGTTTTAACCCAAAACGTAAAACAATTCAACTTAAAATAAGTTATAAGATTATATAATCATTTAAAGGGAGAAATAAAGCTTTTGAAGGCATAAGTGACTATAAAAGAAGTTTTCTTCTCAATGAATGGTTTTTGCTTCACGTTTCCCGAGGTAAACATTTAATTATAATCTGTTTTAACCCAAAACGTAAAAAAAATTCAACTTAAAATCAATTATGAGATTATATGATCATTTAAAGGCATAAATAAAGCTTTTGAAGGCATAAGTGACTATAAAAGAAGTTTTCTTCTCAATGAATCGTTTTTGCATCACGTTTCTCGAGGTAAACATTCAATTATAATCTGTTTTAACCCAAAATGTAAAAAAATTCAACTTAAAATAAGTTATAAGATTATAGAATCATTTAAAGGGAGAAATAAAGCTTTTGAAGGCATAAGTGACAATAAAAGAAGTTTTCTTCTCAATGAATGCTTTTTCCTTCACGTTTCCCAAGGTAAACATTCAATTATAATCTGTTTTACCTAAAAATGTAAAAAAATTCAACTTAAAATCAATTATGAGATTATATGATCATTTAAAGGCATAAATAAAGCTTTTGAAGGCATAAGTGACTATAAAAGAAGTTTTCTTCTCAATGAATGGTTTTTGCATCACGTTTCCCGAGGTAAACATTCAATTATTATCTGTTTTAACCCAAAACGTAAAAAAATTCAACTTAAAATAAGTTATAAGATTATATAATCATTTAAAGGGAGAAATAAAGCTTTTGAAGGCATAAGTGACTATAAAAGAAGTTTTCTTCTCAATGAATGCTTTTTCCTTCACGTTTCCCGAGGTAAACATTCAATTATAATCTGTTTTACCAAAAAATGTAAAAAAATTCAACTTAAAATCAATTATGAGATTATATGATCATTTAAAGGCATAAATAAAGCTTTTGAAGGCATAAGTGACTATAAAAGAAGTTTTCTTCTCAATGAATTGTTTTTGCATCACGTTTCTCGAGGTAAACATTCAATTATAATCTGGTTTAACCCAAAATGTAAAAAAATTCAACTTAAAATAGGTTATAAGATTATATAATCATTTAAAAGGAGAAATAAAGCTTTTGAAGGCATAAGTGACTATAAAAGAAGTTTTCTTCTCAATGAATGGTTTTTGCTTCACGTTTCCCGAGGTAAACATTCAATTATAATCTGTTTTAACCCAAAACGTAAAAAAATTCAACTTAAAATAAGTTATAAGATTATATAATCATTTAAAGGGAGAAATAAAGCTTTTGAAGGCATAAGTGACTATAAAAGAAGTTTTCTTCTCAATGAATGGTTTTTGCTTCACGTTTCCCGAGGTAAACATTCAATTATTATCTGTTTTAACCCAAAACGTAAAAAAAATTCAACTTAAAATCAATTATGAGATTATATGATCATTTAAAGGCATAAATAAAGCTTTTGAAGGCATAAGTGACTATAAAAGAAGTTTTCTTCTCAATGAATGGTTTTTGCATCACGTTTCCCGAGGTAAACATTCAATTATTATCTGTTTTAACCCAAAACGTAAAAAAATTCAACTTAAAATAAGTTATAAGATTATATAATCATTTAAAGGGAGAAATAAAGCTTTTGAAGGCATAAGTGACTATAAAAGAAGTTTTCTTCTCAATGAATGCTTTTTCCTTCACGTTTCCCGAGGTAAACATTCAATTATAATCTGTTTTACCAAAAAATGTAAAAAAATTCAACTTAAAATCAATTATGAGATTATATGATCATTTAAAGGCATAAATAAAGCTTTTGAAGGCATAAGTGACTATAAAAGAAGTTTTCTTCTCAATGAATTGTTTTTGCATCACGTTTCTCGAGGTAAACATTCAATTATAATCTGGTTTAACCCAAAATGTAAAAAAATTCAACTTAAAATAGGTTATAAGATTATATAATCATTTAAAAGGAGAAATAAAGCTTTTGAAGGCATAAGTGACTATAAAAGAAGTTTTCTTCTCAATGAATGGTTTTTGCTTCACGTTTCCCGAGGTAAACATTCAATTATAATCTGTTTTAACCCAAAACGTAAAAAAATTCAACTTAAAATAAGTTATAAGATTATATAATCATTTAAAGGGAGAAATAAAGCTTTTGAAGGCATAAGTGACTATAAAAGAAGTTTTCTTCTCAATGAATGGTTTTTGCTTCACGTTTCCCGAGGTAAACATTCAATTATTATCTGTTTTAACCCAAAACGTAAAAAAAATTCAACTTAAAATCAATTATGAGATTATATGATCATTTAAAGGCATAAATAAAGCTTTTGACGGCATAAGTGACTATAAAAGAAGTTTTCTTCTCAATGAATGGTTTTTGCATCACGTTTCCCGAGGTAAACATTCAATTATTATCTGTTTTAACCCAAAACGTAAAAAAATTCAACTTAAAATAAGTTATAAGATTATATAATCATTTAAAGGGAGAAATAAAGCTTTTGAAGGCATAAGTGACTATAAAAGAAGTTTTCTTCTCAATAAATGCTTTTTCCTTCACGTTTCCCGAGGTAAACATTCAATTATAATCTGTTTTACCAAAAAATGTAAAAAAATTCAACTTAAAATCAATTATGAGATTATATGATCATTTAAAGGCATAAATAAAGCTTTTGAAGGCATAAGTGACTATAAAAGAAGTTTTCTTCTCAATGAATTGTTTTTGCATCACGTTTCTCGAGGTAAACATTCAATTATAATCTGTTTTAACCCAAAATGTAAAAAAATTCAACTTAAAATAGGTTATAAGATTATATAATCATTTAAAAGGAGAAATAAAGCTTTTGAAGGCATAAGTGACTATAAAAGAAGTTTTCTTCTCAATGAATGGTTTTTGCTTCACGTTTCCCAAGGTAAACATTTAATTATAATCTGTTTTAACCCAAAACGTAAAAAAAATTCAACTTAAAATCAATTATGAGATTATATGATCATTTAAAGGCATAAATAAAGCTTTTGAAGGCATAAGTGACTATAAAAGAAGTTTTCTTCTCAATGAATCGTTTTTGCATCACGTTTCTCGAGGTAAACATTCAATTATAATCTGTTTTAACCCAAAATGTAAAAAAATTCAACTTAAAATAAGTTATAAGATTATATAATCATTTAAAGGGAGAAATAAAGCTTTTGAAGGCATAAGTGACAATAAAAGAAGTTTTCTTCTCAATGAATGCTTTTTCCTTCACGTTTCCCAAGGTAAACATTCAATTATAATCAGTTTTACCTAAAAATGTAAAAAAATTCAACTTAAAATCAATTATGAGATTATATGATCATTTAAAGGCATAAATAAAGCTTTTAAAGGCATAAGTGACTATAAAAGAAGTTTTCTTATCAATGAATGGTTTTTGCATCACGTTTCCCGAGCTAAACATTCAATTATAATCTGTTTTAACCCAAAACGTAAAAAAATTCAACTTAAAATAAGTTATAAGATTATATAATCATTTAAAGGTAGAAATAAAGCTTTTGAAGGCATAAGTGACTATAAAAGAAGTTTTCTTCTCAATGAATGCTTTTTCCTTCACGTTTCCCGAGGTAAACATTCAATTATAATCTTTTATAACCCAAAATGTAAAAAAAATTCAACTTAAATCAATTATGAGATTATATGATCATTTAAAGGCATAAATAAAGCTTTTGAAGGCATAAGTGACTATAAAAGAAGTTTTCTTCTCAATGAATTGTTTTTGCATCACGTTTCCCGAGGTAAACATTCAATTATAATCTGTTTTAACCCAAAACATAAAAAAATTCAACTTAAAATAAGTTATAAGATTATATAATCATTTAAAGGGAGAAATAAAGCTTTTGAAGGCATAAGTGACTATAAAAGAAGTTTTCTTCTCAATGAATGGTTTTTGCATCACGTTTCCCAAGGTAAACATTCAATTATAATCTGTTTTAACCCAAAACGTAAAAAAATTCAACTTAAAATAAGTTATAAGATTATATAATCATTTAAAGGGAGAAATAAAGCTTTTGAAGGCATAAGTGACTATAAAAGAAGTTTTCTTCTCAATGAATGCTTTTTCCTTCACGTTTCCCGAGGTAAACATTCAATTATAATCTGTTTTACCAAAAAATGTAAAAAAATTCAACTTAAAATCAATTATGAGATTATATGATCATTTAAAGGCATAAATAAAGCTTTTGAAGGCATAAGTGACTATAAAAGAAGTTTTCTTCTCAATGAATCATTTTTGCATCACGTTTCTCGAGGTAAACATTCAATTATAATCTGTTTTAACCCAACATGTAATAAAATTCAACTTAAAATAGGTTATAAGATTATATAATCGTTTAAAAGGAGAAATAAAGCTTTTGAAGGCATAAGTGACTATAAAAGAAGTTTTCTTCTCAATGAATGGTTTTTGCTTCACGTTTCCCGAGGTAAACATTCAATTATAATCTGTTTTAACCCAAAACGTAAAAAAATTCAACTTAAAATAAGTTATAAGATTATATAATCATTTAAAGGGAGAAATAAAGCTTTTGAAGGCATAAGTGACAATAAAAGAAGTTTTCTTCTCAATGAATGCTTTTTCCTTCACGTTTCCCAAGGTAAACATTCAATTATAATCCGTTTTACCTAAAAATGTAAAAAAATTCAACTTACAATCAATTATGAGATTATATGATCATTTAAAGGCATAAATAAAGCTTTTGAAGGCATAAGTGACTATAAAAGAAGTTTTCTTCTCAATGAATGGTTTTTGCATCACGTTTCCCGAGGTAAACATTCAATTATTATCTGTTTTAACCCAAAACGTAAAAAAATTCAACTTAAAATAAGTTATAAGATTATATAATCATTTAAAGGGAGAAATAAAGCTTTTGAAGGCATAAGTGACTATAAAAGAAGTTTTCTTCTCAATGAATGCTTTTTCCTTCACGTTTCCCGAGGTAAACATTCAATTATAATCTGTTTTACCAAAAAATGTAAAAAAATTCAACTTAAAATCAATTATGAGATTAT
Source organism: Theobroma cacao (assembly GCF_053813885.1). Lineage (NCBI taxonomy): Eukaryota > Viridiplantae > Streptophyta > Magnoliopsida > Malvales > Malvaceae > Theobroma > Theobroma cacao. The sequence goes on from NC_142643.1 coordinate 20,126,429, forward strand.
ATGATCATTTAAAGGCATAAATAAAGCTTTTGAAGGCATAAGTGACTATAAAAGAAGTTTTCTTCTCAATGAATTGTTTTTGCATCACGTTTCTCGAGGTAAACATTCAATTATAATCTGTTTTAACCCAAAATGTAAAAAAATTCAACTTAAAATAGGTTATAAGATTATATAATCATTTAAAAGGAGAAATAAAGCTTTTGAAGGCATAAGTGACTATAAAAGAAGTTTTCTTCTCAATGAATGGTTTTTGCTTCACGTTTCCCGAGGTAAACATTCAATTATAATCTGTTTTAACCCAAAACGTAAAAAAATTCAACTTAAAATAAGTTATAAGATTATATAATCATTTAAAGGGAGAAATAAAGCTTTTGAAGGCATAAGTGACTATAAAAGAAGTTTTCTTCTCAATGAATGGTTTTGGCTTCACGTTTCCCGAGGTAAACATTCAATTATAATCTGTTTTAACCCAAAACGTAAAAAAATTCAACTTAAAATAAGTTATAAGATTATATAATCATTTAAAAGGAGAAATAAAGCTTTTGAAGGCATAAGTGACTATAAAAGAAGTTTTCTTCTCAATGAATCGTTTTTGCATCACGTTTCCCGAGGTAAACATTCAATTATTATCTGTTTTAACCCAAAACGTAAAAAAATTCAACTTAAAATAAGTTATAAGATTATATAATCATTTAAAGGGAGAAATAAAGCTTTTGAAGGCATAAGTGACTATAAAAGAAGTTTTCTTCTCAATGAATGCTTTTTCCTTCACGTTTCCCGAGGTAAACATTCAATTATAATCTGTTTTACCAAAAAATGTAAAAAAATTCAACTTAAAATCAATTATGAGATTATATGATCATTTAAAGGCATAAATAAAGCTTGTGAAGGCATAAGTGACTATAAAAGAAGTTTTATTCTCAATGAATGGTTTTTGCATCACGTTTCCCGAGGTAAACATTCAATTATAATCTGTTTTAACCCAAAACATAAAAAAATTCAACCTAAAATAAGTTATAAGATTATATAATCATTTAAAGGGAGAAATAAAGCTTTTGAAGGCATAAGTGACTATAAAAGAAGTTTTCTTCTCAATGAATGGTTTTTGCATCACGTTTCCCGAGGTAAACATTCAATTATAATCTGTTTTAACCCAAAACGTAAAAAAATTCAACTTAAAATAAGTTATAAGATTATATAATCATTTAAAGGGAGAAATAAAGCTTTTGAAGGCATAAGTGACTATAAAAGAAGTTTTCTTCTCAATGAATGCTTTTTCCTTCACGTTTCCCGAGGTAAACATTCAATTATAATCTGTTTTACCAAAAAATGTAAAAAAATTCAACTTAAAATCAATTATGAGATTATATGATCATTTAAAGGCATAAATAAAGCTTTTGAAGGCATAAGTGACTATAAAAGAAGTTTTCTTCTCAATGAATGGTTTTTGCATCACGTTTCCCGAGGTAAACATTCAATTATAATCTGTTTTAACCCAAAACGTAAAAAAATTCAACTTAAAATAAGTTATAAGATTATATAATCATTTAAAGGGAGAAATAAAGCTTTTGAAGGCATAAGTGACAATAAAAGAAGTTTTCTTCTCAATGAATGCTTTATCCTTCACGTTTCCCGAGGTAAACATTCAATTATAATCTGTTTTACCAAAAAATGTAAAAAAATTCAACTTAAAATCAATTATGAGATTATATGATCATTTAAAGGCATAAATAAAGCTTTTGAAGGCATAAGTGACTATAAAAGAAGTTTTCTTCTCAATGAATTGTTTTTGCATCACGTTTCTCGAGGTAAACATTTAATTATAATCTGTTTTGACCCAAAATGTAAAAAAATTCAACTTAAAATAGGTTATAAGATTATATAATCATTTAAAAGGAGAAATAAAGCTTTTGAAGGCATAAGTGACTATAAAAGAAGTTTTCTTCTCAATGAATGGTTTTTGCTTCACGTTTCCCGAGGTAAACATTCAATTATAATCTGTTTTAACCCAAAACGTAAAAAAATTCAACTTAAAATAAGTTATAAGATTATATAATCATTTAAAGGGAGAAATAAAGCTTTTGAAGGCATAAGTGACTATAAAAGAAGTTTTCTTCTCAATGAATGGTTTTTGCTTCACGTTTCCCGAGGTAAACATTCAATTATAATCTTTTATAACCCAAAATGTAAAAAAAATTCAACTTAAAATCAATTATGAGATTATATGATCATTTAAAGGCATAAATAAAGCTTTTGAAGGCATAAGTGACTATAAAAGAAGTTTTCTTCTCAATGAATGCTTTATCCTTCACGTTTCCCGAGGTAAACATTCAATTATAATCTGTTTTACCAAAAAATGTAAAAAAATTCAACTTAAAATCAATTATGAGATTATATGATCATTTAAAGGCATAAATAAAGCTTTTGAAGGCATAAGTGACTATAAAAGAAGTTTTCTTCTCAATGAATGGTTTTTGCATCACGTTTCCCGAGGTAAACATTCAATTATTATCTGTTTTAACCCAAAACGTAAAAAAATTCAACTTAAAATAAGTTATAAGATTATATAATCATTTAAAGGGAGAAATAAAGCTTTTGAAGGCATAAGTGACTATAAAAGAAGTTTTCTTCTCAATGAATGGTTTTTGCTTCACGTTTCCCGAGGTAAACATTTAATTATAATCTGTTTTAACCCAAAACGTAAAAAAATTCAACTTAAAATAGGTTATAAGATTATATAATCATTTAAAAGGAGAAATAAAGCTTTTGAAGGCATAAGTGACTATAAAAGAAGTTTTCTTCTCAATGAATGGTTTTTGCTTCACGTTTCCCGAGGTAAACATTCAATTATAATCTGTTTTAACCCAAAACGTAAAAAAATTCAACTTAAAATAAGTTATAAGATTATATAATCATTTAAAAGGAGAAATAAAGCTTTTGAAGGCATAAGTGACTATAAAAGAAGTTTTCTTCTCAATGAATGGTTTTTGCTTCACGTTTCCCGAGGTAAACATTCAATTATAATCTGTTTTAACCCAAAACGTAAAAAAATTCAACTTAAAATAAGTTATAAGATTATATAATCATTTAAAAGGAGAAATAAAGCTTTTGAAGGCATAAGTGACTATAAAAGAAGTTTTCTTCTCAATGAATGGTTTTTGCTTCACGTTTCCCGAGGTAAACATTCAATTATAATCTGTTTTAACCCAAAACGTAAAAAAATTCAACTTAAAATAAGTTATAAGATTATATAATCATTTAAAGGGAGAAATAAAGCTTTTGAAGGCATAAGTGACTATAAAAGAAGTTTTCTTCTCAATGAATGGTTTTTGCTTCACGTTTCCCGAGGTAAACATTTAATTATAATCTGTTTTAACCCAAAACGTAAAAAAAATTCAACTTAAAATCAATTATGAGATTATATGATCATTTAAAGGCATAAATAAAGCTTTTGAAGGCATAAGTGACTATAAAAGAAGTTTTCTTCTCAATGAATCGTTTTTGCATCACGTTTCTCGAGGTAAACATTCAATTATAATCTGTTTTAACCCAAAATGTAAAAAAATTCAACTTAAAATAAGTTATAAGATTATATAATCATTTAAAGGGAGAAATAAAGCTTTTGAAGGCATAAGTGACAATAAAAGAAGTTTTCTTCTCAATGAATGCTTTTTCCTTCACGTTTCCCAAGGTAAACATTCAATTATAATCTGTTTTACCTAAAAATGTAAAAAAATTCAACTTACAATCAATTATGAGATTATATGATCATTTAAAGGCATAAATAAAGCTTTTGAAGGCATAAGTGACTATAAAAGAAGTTTTCTTCTCAATGAATGGTTTTTGCATCACGTTTCCCGAGGTAAACATTCAATTATTATCTGTTTTAACCCAAAACGTAAAAAAATTCAACTTAAAATAAGTTATAAGATTATATAATCATTTAAAGGGAGAAATAAAGCTTTTGAAGGCATAAGTGACTATAAAAGAAGTTTTCTTCTCAATGAATGCTTTTTCCTTCACGTTTCCCGAGGTAAACATTCAATTATAATCTGTTTTACCAAAAAATGTAAAAAAATTCAACTTAAAATCAATTATGAGATTATATGATCATTTAAAGGCATAAATAAAGCTTGTGAAGGCATAAGTGACTATAAAAGAAGTTTTATTCTCAATGAATGGTTTTTGCATCACGTTTCCCGAGGTAAACATTCAATTATAATCTGTTTTAACCCAAAACATAAAAAAATTCAACTTAAAATAAGTTATAAGATTATATAATCATTTAAAGGGAGAAATAAAGCTTTTGAAGGCATAAGTGACTATAAAAGAAGTTTTCTTCTCAATGAATGGTTTTTGCATCACGTTTCCCGAGGTAAACATTCAATTATAATCTGTTTTAACCCAAAACGTAAAAAAATTCAACTTAAAATAAGTTATAAGATTATATAATCATTTAAAGGGAGAAATAAAGCTTTTGAAGGCATAAGTGACTATAAAAGAAGTTTTCTTCTCAATGAATGCTTTTTCCTTCACGTTTCCCGAGGTAAACATTCAATTATAATCTGTTTTACCAAAAAATGTAAAAAAATTCAACTTAAAATCAATTATGAGATTATATGATCATTTAAAGGCATAAATAAAGCTTTTGAAGGCATAAGTGACTATAAAAGAAGTTTTCTTCTCAATGAATGGTTTTTGCATCACGTTTCCCGAGGTAAACATTCAATTATAATCTGTTTTAACCCAAAACGTAAAAAAATTCAACTTAAAATAAGTTATAAGATTATATAATCATTTAAAGGGAGAAATAAAGCTTTTGAAGGCATAAGTGACAATAAAAGAAGTTTTCTTCTCAATGAATGCTTTATCCTTCACGTTTCCCGAGGTAAACATTCAATTATAATCTGTTTTACCAAAAAATGTAAAAAAATTCAACTTAAAATCAATTATGAGATTATATGATCATTTAAAGGCATAAATAAAGCTTTTGAAGGCATAAGTGACTATAAAAGAAGTTTTCTTCTCAATGAATTGTTTTTGCATCACGTTTCTCGAGGTAAACATTCAATTATAATCTGTTTTAACCCAAAATGTAAAAAAATTCAACTTAAAATAGGTTATAAGATTATATAATCATTTAAAAGGAGAAATAAAGCTTTTGAAGGCATAAGTGACTATAAAAGAAGTTTTCTTCTCAAAGAATGGTTTTTGCTTCACGTTTCCCGAGGTAAACATTCAATTATAATCTGTTTTAACCCAAAACGTAAAAAAATTCAACTTAAAATAAGTTATAAGATTATATAATCATTTAAAGGGAGAAATAAAGCTTTTGAAGGCATAAGTGACTATAAAAGAAGTTTTCTTCTCAATGAATGGTTTTTGCTTCACGTTTCCCGAGGTAAACATTCAATTATAATCTTTTATAACCCAAAATGTAAAAAAAATTCAACTTAAAATCAATTATGAGATTATATGATCATTTAAAGGCATAAATAAAGCTTTTGAAGGCATAAGTGACTATAAAAGAAGTTTTCTTCTCAATGAATGGTTTTTGCATCACGTTTCCCGAGGTAAACATTCAATTATAATCTGTTTTAACCCAAAACATAAAAAAATTCAACTTAAAATAAGTTATAAGATTATATAATCATTTAAAGGGAGAAATAAAGCTTTTGAAGGCATAAGTGACTATAAAAGAAGTTTTCTTCTCAATGAATGCTTTTTCCTTCACGTTTCCCGAGGTAAACATTCAATTATAATCTGTTTTACCAAAAAATGTAAAAAAATTCAACTTAAAATCAATTATGAGATTATATGATCATTTAAAGGCATAAATAAAGCTTTTGAAGGCATAAGTGACTATAAAAGAAGTTTTCTTCTCAATGAATGGTTTTTGCATCACGTTTCCCGAGGTAAACATTCAATTATAATCTGTTTTAACCCAAAACATAAAAAAATTCAACTTAAAAGAGGTTATAAGATTATATAATCATTTAAAAGGAGAAATAAAGCTTTTGAAGGCATAAGTGACTATAAAAGAAGTTTTCTTCTCAATGAATGGTTTTTGCTTCACGTTTCCCGAGGTAAACATTCAATTATAATCTGTTTTAACCCAAAACGTAAAAAAATTCAACTTAAAATAAGTTATAAGATTATATAATCATTTAAAGGGAGAAATAAAGCTTTTGAAGGCATAAGTGACTATAAAAGAAGTTTTCTTCTCAATGAATGCTTTTTCCTTCACGTTTCCCGAGGTAAACATTCAATTATATTCTGTTTTACCAAAAAATGTAAAAAAATTCAACTTAAAATCAATTATGAGATTATATGATCATTTAAAGGCATAAATAAAGCTTTTGAAGGCATAAGTGACAATAAAAGAAGTTTTCTTCTCAATGAATGGTTTTTGCATCACGTTTCCCGAGGTAAACATTCAATTATAATCTGTTTTAACCGAAAACGTAAAAAAATTCAACTTAAAATAAGTTATAAGATTATATAATCATTTAAAGGGAGAAATAAAGCTTTTGAAAGCATAAGTGACAATAAAAGAAGTTTTCTTCTCAATGAATGCTTTATCCTTCACGTTTCCCAAGGTAAACATTCAATTATAATCTGTTTTACCTAAAAATGTAAAAAAATTCAACTTACAATCAATTATGAGATTATATGATCATTTAAAGGCATAAATAAAGCTTTTGAAGGCATAAGTGACTATAAAAGAAGTTTTCTTCTCAATGAATGGTTTTTGCATCACGTTTCCCGAGGTAAACATTCAATTATTATCTGTTTTAACCCAAAACGTAAAAAAATTCAACTTAAAATAAGTTATAAGATTATATAATCATTTAAAGGGAGAAATAGAGCTGTTGAAGGCATAAGTGACTATAAAAGAAGTTTTCTTCTCAATGAATGGTTTTTGCATCACGTTTCCCGAGGTAAACATTCAATTATTATCTGTTTTAACCCAAAACGTAAAAAAATTCAACTTAAAATAAGTTATAAGATTATATAATCATTTAAAGGGAGAAATAAAGCTTTTGAAGGCATAAGTGACTATAAAAGAAGTTTTCTTCTCAATGAATGCTTTTTCCTTCACGTTTCCCGAGGTAAACATTCAATTATAATCTGTTTTACCAAAAAATGTAAAAAAATTCAACTTAAAATCAATTATGAGATTATATGATCATTTAAAGGCATAAATAAAGCTTGTGAAGGCATAAGTGACTATAAAAGAAGTTTTATTCTCAATGAATGGTTTTTGCATCACGTTTCCCGAGGTAAACATTCAATTATAATCTGTTTTAACCCAAAACATAAAAAAATTCAACCTAAAATAAGTTATAAGATTATATAATCATTTAAAGGGAGAAATAAAGCTTTTGAAGGCATAAGTGACTATAAAAGAAGTTTTCTTCTCAATGAATGGTTTTTGCATCACGTTTCCCGAGGTAAACATTCAATTATAATTTGTTTTAACCCAAAACGTAAAAAAATTCAACTTAAAATAAGTTATAAGATTATATAATCATTTAAAGGGAGAAATAAAGCTTTTGAAGGCATAAGTGACTATAAAAGAAGTTTTCTTCTCAATGAATGCTTTTTCCTTCACGTTTCCCGAGGTAAACATTCAATTATAATCTGTTTTACCAAAAAATGTAAAAAAATTCAACTTAAAATCAATTATGAGATTATATGATCATTTAAAGGCATAAATAAAGCTTTTGAAGGCATAAGTGACTATAAAAGAAGTTTTCTTCTCAATGAATGGTTTTTGCATCACGTTTCCCGAGGTAAACATTCAATTATAATCTGTTTTAACCCAAAACGTAAAAAAATTCAACTTAAAATAAGTTATAAGATTATATAATCATTTAAAGGGAGAAATAAAGCTTTTGAAGGCATAAGTGACAATAAAAGAAGTTTTCTTCTCAATGAATGCTTTATCCTTCACATTTCCCGAGGTAAACATTCAATTATAATCTGTTTTACCAAAAAATGTAAAAAAATTCAACTTAAAATCAATTATGAGATTATATGATCATTTAAAGGCATAAATAAAGCTTTTGAAGGCATAAGTGACTATAAAAGAAGTTTTCTTCTCAATGAATTGTTTTTGCATCACGTTTCTCGAGGTAAACATTCAATTATAATCTGTTTTAACCCAAAATGTAAAAAAATTCAACTTAAAATAGGTTATAAGATTATATAATCATTTAAAAGGAGAAATAAAGCTTTTGAAGGCATAAGTGACTATAAAAGAAGTTTTCTTCTCAATGAATGGTTTTTGCTTCACGTTTCCCGAGGTAAACATTCAATTATAATCTGTTTTAACCCAAAACGTAAAAAAATTCAACTTAAAATAAGTTATAAGATTATATAATCATTTAAAGGGAGAAATAAAGCTTTTGAAGGCATAAGTGACTATAAAAGAAGTTTTCTTCTCAATGAATGGTTTTTGCTTCACGTTTCCCGAGGTAAACATTCAATTATAATCTTTTATAACCCAAAATGTAAAAAAAATTCAACTTAAAATCAATTATGAGATTATATGATCATTTAAAGGCATAAATAAAGCTTTTGAAGGCATAAGTGACTATAAAAGAAGTTTTCTTCTCAATGAATGCTTTATCCTTCACGTTTCCCGAGGTAAACATTCAATTATAATCTGTTTTACCAAAAAATGTAAAAAAATTCAACTTAAAATCAATTATGAGATTATATGATCATTTAAAGGCATAAATAAAGCTTTTGAAGGCATAAGTGACTATAAAAGAAGTTTTCTTCTCAATGAATGGTTTTTGCATCACGTTTCCCGAGGTAAACATTCAATTATTATCTGTTTTAACCCAAAACGTAAAAAAATTCAACTTAAAATAAGTTATAAGATTATATAATCATTTAAAGGGAGAAATAAAGCTTTTGAAGGCATAAGTGACTATAAAAGAAGTTTTCTTCTCAATGAATGCTTTTTCCTTCACGTTTCTCGAGGTAAACATTCAATTATAATCTGTTTTACCAAAAAATGTAAAAAAATTCAACTTAAAATCAATTATGAGATTATATGATCATTTAAAGGCATAAATAAAGCTTTTGAAGGCATAAGTGACTATAAAAGAAGTTTTCTTCTCAATGAATTGTTTTTGCATCATGTTTCTCGAGGTAAACATTCAATTATAATCTGTTTTAACCCAAAATGTAAAAAAATTCAACTTAAAATAGGTTATAAGATTATATAATCATTTAAAAGGAGAAATAAAGCTTTTGAAGGCATAAGTGACTATAAAAGAAGTTTTCTTCTCAATGAATGGTTTTTGCTTCACGTTTCCCGAGGTAAACATTCAATTATAATCTGTTTTAACCCAAAACGTAAAAAAATTCAACTTAAAATAAGTTATAAGATTATATAATCATTTAAAGGGAGAAATAAAGCTTTTGAAGGCATAAGTGACTATAAAAGAAGTTTTCTTCTCAATGAATGGTTTTTGCTTCACGTTTCCCGAGGTAAACATTTAATTATAATCTGTTTTAACCCAAAACGTAAAAAAATTCAACTTAAAATAGGTTATAAGATTATATAATCATTTAAAAGGAGAAATAAAGCTTTTGAAGGCATAAGTGACTATAAAAGAAGTTTTCTTCTCAATGAATGGTTTTTGCTTCACGTTTCTCGAGGTAAACATTCAATTATAATCTGTTTTAACCCAAAACGTAAAAAAATTCAACTTAAAATAAGTTATAAGATTATATAATCATTTAAAAGGAGAAATAAAGCTTTTGAAGGCATAAGTGACTATAAAAGAAGTTTTCTTCTCAATGAATGGTTTTTGCTTCACGTTTCCCGAGGTAAACATTCAATTATAATCTGTTTTAACCCAAAACGTAAAAAAATTCAACTTAAAATAAGTTATAAGATTATATAATCATTTAAAGGGAGAAATAAAGCTTTTGAAGGCATAAGTGACTATAAAAGAAGTTTTCTTCTCAATGAATGGTTTTTGCTTCACGTTTCCCGAGGTAAACATTTAATTATAATCTGTTTTAACCCAAAACGTAAAAAAATTCAACTTAAAATAGGTTATAAGATTATATAATCATTTAAAAGGAGAAATAAAGCTTTTGAAGGCATAAGTGACTATAAAAGAAGTTTTCTTCTCAATGAATGGTTTTTGCTTCACGTTTCCCGAGGTAAACATTCAATTATAATCTGTTTTAACCCAAAACGTAAAAAAATTCAACTTAAAATAAGTTATAAGATTATATAATCATTTAAAAGGAGAAATAAAGCTTTTGAAGGCATAAGTGACTATAAAAGAAGTTTTCTTCTCAATGAATGGTTTTTGCTTCACGTTTCCCGAGGTAAACATTCAATTATAATCTGTTTTAACCCAAAATGTAAAAAAATTCAACTTAAAATAAGTTATAAGATTATATAATCATTTAAAGGGAGAAATAAAGCTTTTGAAGGCATAAGTGACTATAAAAGAAGTTTTCTTCTCAATGAATGGTTTTTGCTTCACGTTTCCCGAGGTAAACATTTAATTATAATCTGTTTTAACCCAAAACGTAAAAAAAATTCAACTTAAAATCAATTATGAGATTATATGATCATTTAAAGGCATAAATAAAGCTTTTGAAGGCATAAGTGACTATAAAAGAAGTTTTCTTCTCAATGAATCGTTTTTGCATCACGTTTCTCGAGGTAAACATTCAATTATAATCTGTTTTAACCCAAAATGTAAAAAAATTCAACTTAAAATAAGTTATAAGATTATATAATCATTTAAAGGGAGAAATAAAGCTTTTGAAGGCATAAGTGACAATAAAAGAAGTTTTCTTCTCAATGAATGCTTTTTCCTTCACGTTTCCCAAGGTAAACATTCAATTATAATCTGTTTTACCTAAAAATGTAAAAAAATTCAACTTACAATCAATTATGAGATTATATGATCATTTAAAGGCATAAATAAAGCTTTTGAAGGCATAAGTGACTATAAAAGAAGTTTTCTTCTCAATGAATGGTTTTTGCATCACGTTTCCCGAGGTAAACATTCAATTATTATCTGTTTTAACCCAAAACGTAAAAAAATTCAACTTAAAATAAGTTATAAGATTATATAATCATTTAAAGGGAGAAATAAAGCTTTTGAAGGCATAAGTGACTATAAAAGAAGTTTTCTTCTCAATGAATGCTTTTTGCTTCACGTTTCCCGAGGTAAACATTCAATTATAATCTGTTTTACCAAAAAATGTAAAAAAATTCAACTTAAAATCAATTATGAGATTATATGATCATTTAAAGGCATAAATAAAGCTTGTGAAGGCATAAGTGACTATAAAAGAAGTTTTATTCTCAATGAATGGTTTTTGCATCACGTTTCCCGAGGTAAACATTCAATTATAATCTGTTTTAACCCAAAACATAAAAAAATTCAACTTAAAATAAGTTATAAGATTATATAATCATTTAAAGGGAGAAATAAAGCTTTTGAAGGCATAAGTGACTATAAAAGAAGTTTTCTTCTCAATGAATGGTTTTTGCATCACGTTTCCCGAGGTAAACATTCAATTATAATCTGTTTTAACCCAAAACGTAAAAAAATTCAACTTAAAATAAGTTATAAGATTATATAATCATTTAAAGGGAGAAATAAAGCTTTTGAAGGCATAAGTGACTATAAAAGAAGTTTTCTTCTCAATGAATGCTTTTTCCTTCACGTTTCCCGAGGTAAACATTCAATTATAATCTGTTTTACCAAAAAATGTAAAAAAATTCAACTTAAAATCAATTATGAGATTATATGATCATTTAAAGGCATAAATAAAGCTTTTGAAGGCATAAGTGACTATAAAAGAAGTTTTCTTCTCAATGAATGGTTTTTGCATCACGTTTCCCGAGGTAAACATTCAATTATAATCTGTTTTAACCCAAAACGTAAAACAATTCAACTTAAAATAAGTTATAAGATTATATAATCATTTAAAGGGAGAAATAAAGCTTTTGAAGGCATAAGTGACAATAAAAGAAGTTTTCTTCTCAATGAATGCTTTATCCTTCACGTTTCCCGAGGTAAACATTCAATTATAATCTGTTTTACCAAAAAATGTAAAAAAATTCAACTTAAAATCAATTATGAGATTATATGATCATTTAAAGGCATAAATAAAGCTTTTGAAGGCATAAGTGACTATAAAAGAAGTTTTCTTCTCAATGAATTGTTTTTGCATCACGTTTCTCGAGGTAAACATTCAATTATAATCTGTTTTAACCCAAAATGTAAAAAAATTCAACTTAAAATAGGTTATAAGATTATATAATCATTTAAAAGGAGAAATAAAGCTTTTGAAGGCATAAGTGACTATAAAAGAAGTTTTCTTCTCAATGAATGGTTTTTGCTTCACGTTTCCCGAGGTAAACATTCAATTATAATCTGTTTTAACCCAAAACGTAAAAAAATTCAACTTAAAATAAGTTATAAGATTATATAATCATTTAAAGGGAGAAATAAAGCTTTTGAAGGCATAAGTGACTATAAAAGAAGTTTTCTTCTCAATGAATGGTTTTTGCTTCACGTTTCCCGAGGTAAACATTCAATTATAATCTTTTATAACCCAAAATGTAAAAAAAATTCAACTTAAAATCAATTATGAGATTATATGATCATTTAAAGGCATAAATAAAGCTTTTGAAGGCATAAGTGACTATAAAAGAAGTTTTCTTCTCAATGAATGCTTTATCCTTCACGTTTCCCGAGGTAAACATTCAATTATAATCTGTTTTACCAAAAAATGTAAAAAAATTCAACTTAAAATCAATTATGAGATTATATGATCATTTAAAGGCATAAATAAAGCTTTTGAAGGCATAAGTGACTATAAAAGAAGTTTTCTTCTCAATGAATGGTTTTTGCATCACGTTTCCCGAGGTAAACATTCAATTATTATCTGTTTTAACCCAAAACGTAAAAAAATTCAACTTAAAATAAGTTATAAGATTATATAATCATTTAAAGGGAGAAATAAAGCTTTTGAAGGCATAAGTGACTATAAAAGAAGTTTTCTTCTCAATGAATGCTTTTTCCTTCACGTTTCCCGAGGTAAACATTCAATTATAATCTGTTTTACCAAAAAATGTAAAAAAATTCAACTTAAAATCAATTATGAGATTATATGATCATTTAAAGGCATAAATAAAGCTTTTGAAGGCATAAGTGACTATAAAAGAAGTTTTCTTCTCAATGAATTGTTTTTGCATCATGTTTCTCGAGGTAAACATTCAATTATAATCTGTTTTAACCCAAAATGTAAAAAAATTCAACTTAAAATAGGTTATAAGATTATATAATCATTTAAAAGGAGAAATAAAGCTTTTGAAGGCATAAGTGACTATAAAAGAAGTTTTCTTCTCCATGAATGGTTTTTGCTTCACGTTTCCCGAGGTAAACATTCAATTATAATCTGTTTTAACCCAAAACGTAAAAAAATTCAACTTAAAATAAGTTATAAGATTATATAATCATTTAAAGGGAGAAATAAAGCTTTTGAAGGCATAAGTGACTATAAAAGAAGTTTTCTTCTCAATGAATGGTTTTTGCTTCACGTTTCCCGAGGTAAACATTTAATTATAATCTGTTTTAACCCAAAACGTAAAAAAATTCAACTTAAAATAGGTTATAAGATTATATAATCATTTAAAAGGAGAAATAAAGCTTTTGAAGGCATAAGTGACTATAAAAGAAGTTTTCTTCTCAATGAATGGTTTTTGCTTCACGTTTCCCGAGGTAAACATTCAATTATAATCTGTTTTAACCCAAAACGTAAAAAAATTCAACTTAAAATAAGTTATAAGATTATATAATCATTTAAAAGGAGAAATAAAGCTTTTGAAGGCATAAGTGACTATAAAAGAAGTTTTCTTCTCAATGAATGGTTTTTGCTTCACGTTTCCCGAGGTAAACATTCAATTATAATCTGTTTTAACCCAAAATGTAAAAAAATTCAACTTAAAATAAGTTATAAGATTATATAATCATTTAAAGGGAGAAATAAAGCTTTTGAAGGCATAAGTGACTATAAAAGAAGTTTTCTTCTCAATGAATGGTTTTTGCTTCACGTTTCCCGAGGTAAACATTTAATTATAATCTGTTTTAACCCAAAACGTAAAAAAAATTCAACTTAAAATCAATTATGAGATTATATGATCATTTAAAGGCATAAATAAAGCTTTTGAAGGCATAAGTGACTATAAAAGAAGTTTTCTTCTCAATGAATCGTTTTTGCATCACGTTTCTCGAGGTAAACATTCAATTATAATCTGTTTTAACCCAAAATGTAAAAAAATTCAACTTAAAATAAGTTATAAGATTATATAATCATTTAAAGGGAGAAATAAAGCTTTTGAAGGCATAAGTGACAATAAAAGAAGTTTTCTTCTCAATGAATGCTTTTTCCTTCACGTTTCCCAAGGTAAACATTCAATTATAATCTGTTTTACCTAAAAATGTAAAAAAATTCAACTTACAATCAATTATGAGATTATATGATCATTTAAAGGCATAAATAAAGCTTTTGAAGGCATAAGTGACTATAAAAGAAGTTTTCTTCTCAATGAATGGTTTTTGCATCACGTTTCCCGAGGTAAACATTCAATTATTATCTGTTTTAACCCAAAACGTAAAAAAATTCAACTTAAAATAAGTTATAAGATTATATAATCATTTAAAGGGAGAAATAAAGCTTTTGAAGGCATAAGTGACTATAAAAGAAGTTTTCTTCTCAATGAATGCTTTTTCCTTCACGTTTCCCGAGGTAAACATTCAATTATAATCTGTTTTACCTAAAAATGTAAAAAAATTCAACTTAAAATCAATTATGAGATTATATGATCATTTAAAGGCATAAATAAAGCTTTTGAAGGCATAAGTGACTATAAAAGAAGTTTTCTTCTCAATGAATGGTTTTTGCATCACGTTTCCCGAGGTAAACATTCAATTATTATCTGTTTTAACCCAAAACGTAAAAAAATTCAACTTAAAATAAGTTATAAGATTATATAATCATTTAAAGGGAGAAATAAAGCTTTTGAAGGCATAAGTGACTATAAAAGAAGTTTTCTTCTCAATGAATGCTTTTTCCTTCACGTTTCCCGAGGTAAACATTCAATTATAATCTGTTTTACCAAAAAATGTAAAAAAATTCAACTTAAAATCAATTATGAGATTATATGATCATTTAAAGGCATAAATAAAGCTTTTGAAGGCATAAGTGACTATAAAAGAAGTTTTCTTCTCAATGAATTGTTTTTGCATCATGTTTCTCGAGGTAAACATTCAATTATAATCTGTTTTAACCCAAAATGTAAAAAAATTCAACTTAAAATAGGTTATAAGATTATATAATCATTTAAAAGGAGAAATAAAGCTTTTGAAGGCATAAGTGACTATAAAAGAAGTTTTCTTCTCAATTAATGGTTTTTGCTTCACGTTTCCCGAGGTAAACATTCAATTATAATCTGTTTTAACCCAAAACGTAAAAAAATTCAACTTAAAATAAGTTATAAGATTATATAATCATTTAAAGGGAGAAATAAAGCTTTTGAAGGCATAAGTGACTATAAAAGAAGTTTTCTTCTCAATGAATGGTTTTTGCTTCACGTTTCCCGAGGTAAACATTTAATTATAATCTGTTTTAACCCAAAACGTAAAAAAAATTCAACTTAAAATCAATTATGAGATTATATGATCATTTAAAGGCATAAATAAAGCTTTTGAAGGCATAAGTGACTATAAAAGAAGTTTTCTTCTCAATGAATCGTTTTTGCATCACGTTTCTCGAGGTAAACATTCAATTATAATCTGTTTTAACCCAAAATGTAAAAAAATTCAACTTAAAATAAGTTATAAGATTATATAATCATTTAAAGGGAGAAACAAAGCTTTTGAAGGCATAAGTGACAATAAAAGAAGTTTTCTTCTCAATGAATGCTTTTTCCTTCACGTTTCCCAAGGTAAACATTCAATTATAATCTGTTTTACCTAAAAATGTAAAAAAATTCAACTTACAATCAATTATGAGATTATATGATCATTTAAAGGCATAAATAAAGCTTTTGAAGGCATAAGTGACTATAAAAGAAGTTTTCTTCTCAATGAATGGTTTTTGCATCACGTTTCCCGAGGTAAACATTCAATTATTATCTGTTTTAACCCAAAACGTAAAAAAATTCAACTTAAAATAAGTTATAAGATTATATAATCATTTAAAGGGAGAAATAAAGCTTTTGAAGGCATAAGTGACTATAAAAGAAGTTTTCTTCTCAATGAATGCTTTTTCCTTCACGTTTCCCGAGGTAAACATTCAATTATAATCTGTTTTACCTAAAAATGTAAAAAAATTCAACTTAAAATCAATTATGAGATTATATGATCATTTAAAGGCATAAATAAAGCTTTTGAAGGCATAAGTGACTATAAAAGAAGTTTTCTTCTCAATGAATGGTTTTTGCATCACGTTTCCCGAGGTAAACATTCAATTATTATCTGTTTTAACCCAAAACGTAAAAAAATTCAACTTAAAATAAGTTATAAGATTATATAATCATTTAAAGGGAGAAATAAAGCTTTTGAAGGCATAAGTGACTATAAAAGAAGTTTTCTTCTCAATGAATGCTTTTTCCTTCACGTTTCCCGAGGTAAACATTCAATTATAATCTGTTTTACCAAAAAATGTAAAAAAATTCAACTTAAAATCAATTATGAGATTATATGATCATTTAAAGGCATAAATAAAGCTTTTGAAGGCATAAGTGACTATAAAAGAAGTTTTCTTCTCAATGAATTGTTTTTGCATCATGTTTCTCGAGGTAAACATTCAATTATAATCTGTTTTAACCCAAAATGTAAAAAAATTCAACTTAAAATAGGTTATAAGATTATATAATCATTTAAAAGGAGAAATAAAGCTTTTGAAGGCATAAGTGACTATAAAAGAAGTTTTCTTCTCAATGAATGGTTTTTGCTTCACGTTTCCCGAGGTAAACATTCAATTATAATCTGTTTTAACCCAAAACGTAAAAAAATTCAACTTAAAATAAGTTATAAGATTATATAATCATTTAAAGGGAGAAATAAAGCTTTTGAAGGCATAAGTGACTATAAAAGAAGTTTTCTTCTCAATGAATGGTTTTTGCTTCACGTTTCCCGAGGTAAACATTTAATTATAATCTGTTTTAACCCAAAACGTAAAAAAAATTCAACTTAAAATCAATTATGAGATTATATGATCATTTAAAGGCATAAATAAAGCTTTTGAAGGCATAAGTGACTATAAAAGAAGTTTTCTTCTCAATGAATCGTTTTTGCATCACGTTTCTCGAGGCAAACATTCAATTATAATCTGTTTTAACCCAAAATGTAAAAAAATTCAACTTAAAATAAGTTATAAGATTATATAATCATTTAAAGGGAGAAATAAAGCTTTTGAAGGCATAAGTGACAATAAAAGAAGTTTTCTTCTCAATGAATGCTTTTTCCTTCACGTTTCCCAAGGTAAACATTCAATTATAATCTGTTTTACCTAAAAATGTAAAAAAATTCAACTTACAATCAATTATGAGATTATATGATCATTTAAAGGCATAAATAAAGCTTTTGAAGGCATAAGTGACTATAAAAGAAGTTTTCTTCTCAATGAATGGTTTTTGCATCACGTTTCCCGAGGTAAACATTCAATTATTATCTGTTTTAACCCAAAACGTAAAAAAATTCAACTTAAAATAAGTTATAAGATTATATAATCATTTAAAGGGAGAAATAAAGCTTTTGAAGGCATAAGTGACTATAAAAGAAGTTTTCTTCTCAATGAATGCTTTTTCCTTCACGTTTCCCGAGGTAAACATTCAATTATAATCTGTTTTACCAAAAAATGTAAAAAAATTCAACTTAAAATCAATTATGAGATTATATGATCATTTAAAGGCATAAATAAAGCTTGTGAAGGCATAAGTGACTATAAAAGAAGTTTTATTCTCAATGAATGGTTTTTGCATCACGTTTCCCGAGGTAAACATTCAATTATAATCTGTTTTAACCCAAAACATAAAAAAATTCAACTTAAAATAAGTTATAAGATTATATAATCATTTAAAGGGAGAAATAAAGCTTTTGAAGGCATAAGTGACTATAAAAGAAGTTTTCTTCTCAATGAATGCTTTTTCCTTCACGTTTCCCGAGGTAAACATTCAATTATAATCTGTTTTACCAAAAAATGTAAAAAAATTCAACTTAAAATCAATTATGAGATTATATGATCATTTAAAGGCATAAATAAAGCTTTTGAAGGCATAAGTGACTATAAAAGAAGTTTTCTTCTCAATGAATGGTTTTTGCATCACGTTTCCCGAGGTAAACATTCAATTATAATCTGTTTTAACCCAAAACGTAAAAAAATTCAACTTAAAATAAGTTATAAGATTATATAATCATTTAAAGGGAGAAATAAAGCTTTTGAAGGCATAAGTGACAATAAAAGAAGTTTTCTTCTCAATGAATGCTTTATCCTTCACGTTTCCCGAGGTAAACATTCAATTATAATCTGTTTTACCAAAAAATGTAAAAAAATTCAACTTAAAATCAATTATGAGATTATATGATCATTTAAAGGCATAAATAAAGCTTTTGAAGGCATAAGTGACTATAAAAGAAGTTTTCTTCTCAATGAATTGTTTTTGCATCACGTTTCTCGAGGTAAACATTCAATTATAATCTGTTTTAACCCAAAATGTAAAAAAATTCAACTTAAAATAGGTTATAAGATTATATAATCATTTAAAAGGAGAAATAAAGCTTTTGAAGGCATAAGTGACTATAAAAGAAGTTTTCTTCTCAATGAATGGTTTTTGCTTCACGTTTCCCGAGGTAAACATTCAATTATAATCTGTTTTAACCCAAAACGTAAAAAAATTCAACTTAAAATAAGTTATAAGATTATATAATCATTTAAAGGGAGAAATAAAGCTTTTGAAGGCATAAGTGACTATAAAAGAAGTTTTCTTCTCAATGAATGGTTTTTGCTTCACGTTTCCCGAGGTAAACATTCAATTATAATCTTTTATAACCCAAAATGTAAAAAAAATTCAACTTAAAATCAATTATGAGATTATATGATCATTTAAAGGCATAAATAAAGCTTTTGAAGGCATAAGTGACTATAAAAGAAGTTTTCTTCTCAATGAATGGTTTTTGCATCACGTTTCCCGAGGTAAACATTCAATTCTAATCTGTTTTAACCCAAAACATAAAAAAATTCAACTTAAAATAAGTTATAAGATTATATAATCATTTAAAGGGAGAAATAAAGCTTTTGAAGGCATAAGTGACTATAAAAGAAGTTTTCTTCTCAATGAATGCTTTTTCCTTCACGTTTCCCGAGGTAAACATTCAATTATAATCTGTTTTACCAAAAAATGTAAAAAAATTCAACTTAAAATCAATTATGAGATTATATGATCATTTAAAGGCATAAATAAAGCTTTTGAAGGCATAAGTGACTATAAAAGAAGTTTTCTTCTCAATGAATGGTTTTTGCATCACGTTTCCCGAGGTAAACATTCAATTATAATCTGTTTTAACCCAAAACATAAAAAAATTCAACTTCAAATAGGTTATAAGATTATATAATCATTTAAAAGGAGAAATAAAGCTTTTGAAGGCATAAGTGACTATAAAAGAAGTTTTCTTCTCAATGAATGGTTTTTGCTTCACGTTTCCCGAGGTAAACATTCAATTATAATCTGTTTTAACCCAAAACGTAAAAAAATTCAACTTAAAATAAGTTATAAGATTATATAATCATTTAAAGGGAGAAATAAAGCTTTTGAAGGCATAAGTGACTATAAAAGAAGTTTTCTTCTCAATGAATGCTTTTTCCTTCACGTTTCCCGAGGTAAACATTCAATTATATTCTGTTTTACCAAAAAATGTAAAAAAATTCAACTTAAAATCAATTATGAGATTATATGATCATTTAAAGGCATAAATAAAGCTTTTGAAGGCATAAGTGACAATAAAAGAAGTTTTCTTCTCAATGAATGGTTTTTGCATCACGTTTCCCGAGGTAAACATTCAATTATAATCTGTTTTAACCGAAAACGTAAAAAAATTCAACTTAAAATAAGTTATAAGATTATATAATCATTTAAAGGGAGAAATAAAGCTTTTGAAGGCATAAGTGACAATAAAAGAAGTTTTCTTCTCAATGAATGCTTTATCCTTCACGTTTCCCAAGGTAAACATTCAATTATAATCTGTTTTACCTAAAAATGTAAAAAAATTCAACTTACAATCAATTATGAGATTATATGATCATTTAAAGGCATAAATAAAGCTTTTGAAGGCATAAGTGACTATAAAAGAAGTTTTCTTCTCAATGAATGGTTTTTGCATCACGTTTCCCGAGGTAAACATTCAATTATTATCTGTTTTAACCCAAAACGTAAAAAAATTCAACTTAAAATAAGTTATAAGATTATATAATCATTTAAAGGGAGAAATAGAGCTGTTGAAGGCATAAGTGACTATAAAAGAAGTTTTCTTCTCAATGAATGCTTTTTCCTTCACGTTTCCCGAGGTAAACATTCAATTATAATCTGTTTTACCAAAAAATGTAAAAAAATTCAACTTAAAATCAATTATGAGATTATATGATCATTTAAAGGCATAAATAAAGCTTTTGAAGGCATAAGTGACTATAAAAGAAGTTTTCTTCTCAATGAATTGTTTTTGCATCACGTTTTTCGAGGTAAACATTCAATTATAATCTGTTTTAACCCAAAATGTAAAAAAATTCAACTTAAAATAGGTTATAAGATTATATAATCATTTAAAAGGAGAAATAAAGCTTTTGAAGGCATAAGTGACTATAAAAGAAGTTTTCTTCTCAATGAATGGTTTTTGCTTCACGTTTCCCGAGGTAAACATTCAATTATAATCTGTTTTAACCCAAAACGTAAAAAAATTCAACTTAAAATAAGTTATAAGATTATATAATCATTTAAAGGGAGAAATAAAGCTTTTGAAGGCATAAGTGACTATAAAAGAAGTTTTCTTCTCAATGAATGGTTTTTGCATCACGTTTCCCGAGGTAAACATTCAATTATAATCTGTTTTAACCCAAAACGTAAAAAAAATTCAACTTAAAATCAATTATGAGATTATATGATCATTTAAAGGCATAAATAAAGCTTTTGAAGGCATAAGTGACTATAAAAGAAGTTTTCTTCTCAATGAATCGTTTTTGCATCACGTTTCTCGAGGTAAACATTCAATTATAATCTGTTTTAACCCAAAATGTAAAAAAATTCAACTTAAAATAAGTTATAAGATTATATAATCATTTAAAGGGAGAAATAAAGCTTTTGAAGGCATAAGTGACAATAAAAGAAGTTTTCTTCTCAATGAATGCTTTATCCTTCACGTTTCCCGAGGTAAACATTCAATTATAATCTGTTTTACCAAAAAATGTAAAAAAATTCAACTTAAAATCAATTATGAGATTATATGATCATTTAAAGGCATAAATAAAGCTTTTGAAGGCATAAGTGACTATAAAAGAAGTTTTCTTCTCAATGAATGCTTTATCCTTCACGTTTCCCAAGATAAACATTCAATTATAATCTGTTTTACCTAAAAATGTAAAAAAATTCAACTTAAAATCAATTATGAGATTATATGATCATTTAAAGGCATAAATAAAGCTTTTGAAGGCATAAGTGACTATAAAAGAAGTTTTCTTCTCAATGAATGGTTTTTGCATCACGTTTCCTGAGGTAAACATTCAATTATAATCTGTTTTAACCCAAAAGATAAAAAAATTCAACTTAAAATAAGTTATAAGATTATATAATCATTTAAAGGGAGAAATAAAGCTTTTGAAGGCATAAGTGACTATAAAAGAAGTTTTCTTCTCAATGAATGGTTTTTGCATCACGTTTCCCGAGGTAAACATTCAATTATAATCTGTTTTAACCCAAAACGTAAAAAAATTCAACTTAAAATAAGTTATAAGATTATATAATCATTTAAAGGGAGAAATAAAGCTTTTGAAGGCATAAGTGACTATAAAAGAAGTTTTCTTCTCAATGAATGCTTTTTCCTTCACGTTTCCCGAGGTAAACATTCAATTATATTCTGTTTTACCAAAAAATGTAAAAAAATTCAACTTAAAATCAATTATGAGATTATATGATCATTTAAAGGCATAAATAAAGCTTTTGAAGGCATAAGTGACTATAAAAGAAGTTTTCTTCTCAATGAATGGTTTTTGCATCACGTTTCCCGAGGTAAACATTCAATTATAATCTGTTTTAACCCAAAACGTAAAAAAATTCAACTTAAAATAAGTTATAAGATTATATAATCATTTAAAGGGAGAAATAAAGCTTTTGAAGGCATAAGTGACAATAAAAGAAGTTTTCTTCTCAATGAATGCTTTATCCTTCACGTTTCCCGAGGTAAACATTCAATTATAATCTGTTTTACCAAAAAATGTAAAAAAATTCAACTTAAAATCAATTATGAGATTATATGATAATTTAAAGGCATAAATAAAGCTTTTGAAGGCATAAGTGACTATAAAAGAAGTTTTCTTCTCAATGAATGCTTTTTCCTTCACGTTTCCCAAGGTAAACATTCAATTATAATCTGTTTTACCTAAAAATGTAAAAAAATTCAACTTACAATCAATTATGAGATTATATGATCATTTAAAGGCATAAATAAAGCTTTTGAAGGCATAAGTGACTATAAAAGAAGTTTTCTTCTCAATGAATGGTTTTTGCATCACGTTTCCCGAGGTAAACATTCAATTATTATCTGTTTTAACCCAAAACGTAAAAAAATTCAACTTAAAATAAGTTATAAGATTATATAATCATTTAAAGGGAGAAATAAAGCTTTTGAAGGCATAAGTGACTATAAAAGAAGTTTTCTTCTCAATGAATGCTTTTTCCTTCACGTTTCCCGAGGTAAACATTCAATTATAATCTGTTTTACCTAAAAATGTAAAAAAATTCAACTTAAAATCAATTATGAGATTATATGATCATTTAAAGGCATAAATAAAGCTTTTGAAGGCATAAGTGACTATAAAAGAAGTTTTCTTCTCAATGAATGGTTTTTGCATCACGTTTCCCGAGGTAAACATTCAATTATTATCTGTTTTAACCCAAAACGTAAAAAAATTCAACTTAAAATAAGTTATAAGATTATATAATCATTTAAAGGGAGAAATAAAGCTTTTGAAGGCATAAGTGACTATAAAAGAAGTTTTCTTCTCAATGAATGCTTTTTCCTTCACGTTTCCCGAGGTAAACATTCAATTATAATCTGTTTTACCAAAAAATGTAAAAAAATTCAACTTAAAATCAATTATGAGATTATATGATCATTTAAAGGCATAAATAAAGCTTTTGAAGGCATAAGTGACTATAAAAGAAGTTTTCTTCTCAATGAATTGTTTTTGCATCATGTTTCTCGAGGTAAACATTCAATTATAATCTGTTTTAACCCAAAATGTAAAAAAATTCAACTTAAAATAGGTTATAAGATTATATAATCATTTAAAAGGAGAAATAAAGCTTTTGAAGGCATAAGTGACTATAAAAGAAGTTTTCTTCTCAATGAATGGTTTTTGCTTCACGTTTCCCGAGGTAAACATTCAATTATAATCTGTTTTAACCCAAAACGTAAAAAAATTCAACTTAAAATAAGTTATAAGATTATATAATCATTTAAAGGGAGAAATAAAGCTTTTGAAGGCATAAGTGACTATAAAAGAAGTTTTCTTCTCAATGAATGGTTTTTGCTTCACGTTTCCCGAGGTAAACATTTAATTATAATCTGTTTTAACCCAAAACGTAAAAAAAATTCAACTTAAAATCAATTATGAGATTATATGATCATTTAAAGGCATAAATAAAGCTTTTGAAGGCATAAGTGACTATAAAAGAAGTTTTCTTCTCAATGAATCGTTTTTGCATCACGTTTCTCGAGGTAAACATTCAATTATAATCTGTTTTAACCCAAAATGTAAAAAAATTCAACTTAAAATAAGTTATAAGATTATATAATCATTTAAAGGGAGAAATAAAGCTTTTGAAGGCATAAGTGACAATAAAAGAAGTTTTCTTCTCAATGAATGCTTTTTCCTTCACGTTTCCCAAGGTAAACATTCAATTATAATCTGTTTTACCTAAAAATGTAAAAAAATTCAACTTACAATCAATTATGAGATTATATGATCATTTAAAGGCATAAATAAAGCTTTTGAAGGCATAAGTGACTATAAAAGAAGTTTTCTTCTCAATGAATGGTTTTTGCATCACGTTTCCCGAGGTAAACATTCAATTATTATCTGTTTTAACCCAAAACGTAAAAAAATTCAACTTAAAATAAGTTATAAGATTATATAATCATTTAAAGGGAGAAATAAAGCTTTTGAAGGCATAAGTGACTATAAAAGAAGTTTTCTTCTCAATGAATGCTTTTTCCTTCACGTTTCCCGAGGTAAACATTCAATTATAATCTGTTTTACCAAAAAATGTAAAAAAATTCAACTTAAAATCAATTATGAGATTATATGATCATTTAAAGGCATAAATAAAGCTTGTGAAGGCATAAGTGACTATAAAAGAAGTTTTATTCTCAATGAATGGTTTTTGCATCACGTTTCCCGAGGTAAACATTCAATTATAATCTGTTTTAACCCAAAACATAAAAAAATTCAACTTAAAATAAGTTATAAGATTATATAATCATTTAAAGGGAGAAATAAAGCTTTTGAAGGCATAAGTGACTATAAAAGAAGTTTTCTTCTCAATGAATGCTTTTTCCTTCACGTTTCCCGAGGTAAACATTCAATTATAATCTGTTTTACCAAAAAATGTAAAAAAATTCAACTTAAAATCAATTATGAGATTATATGATCATTTAAAGGCATAAATAAAGCTTTTGAAGGCATAAGTGACTATAAAAGAAGTTTTCTTCTCAATGAATGGTTTTTGCATCACGTTTCCCGAGGTAAACATTCAATTATAATCTGTTTTAACCCAAAACGTAAAAAAATTCAACTTAAAATAAGTTATAAGATTATATAATCATTTAAAGGGAGAAATAAAGCTTTTGAAGGCATAAGTGACAATAAAAGAAGTTTTCTTCTCAATGAATGCTTTATCCTTCACGTTTCCCGAGGTAAACATTCAATTATAATCTGTTTTACCAAAAAATGTAAAAAAATTCAACTTAAAATCAATTATGAGATTATATGATCATTTAAAGGCATAAATAAAGCTTTTGAAGGCATAAGTGACTATAAAAGAAGTTTTCTTCTCAATGAATTGTTTTTGCATCACGTTTCTCGAGGTAAACATTCAATTATAATCTGTTTTAACCCAAAATGTAAAAAAATTCAACTTAAAATAGGTTATAAGATTATATAATCATTTAAAAGGAGAAATAAAGCTTTTGAAGGCATAAGTGACTATAAAAGAAGTTTTCTTCTCAATGAATGGTTTTTGCTTCACGTTTCCCGAGGTAAACATTCAATTATAATCTGTTTTAACCCAAAACGTAAAAAAATTCAACTTAAAATAAGTTATAAGATTATATAATCATTTAAAGGGAGAAATAAAGCTTTTGAAGGCATAAGTGACTATAAAAGAAGTTTTCTTCTCAATGAATGGTTTTTGCTTCACGTTTCCCGAGGTAAACATTCAATTATAATCTTTTATAACCCAAAATGTAAAAAAAATTCAACTTAAAATCAATTATGAGATTATATGATCATTTAAAGGCATAAATAAAGCTTTTGAAGGCATAAGTGACTATAAAAGAAGTTTTCTTCTCAATGAATGGTTTTTGCATCACGTTTCCCGAGGTAAACATTCAATTATAATCTGTTTTAACCCAAAACATAAAAAAATTCAACTTAAAATAAGTTATAAGATTATATAATCATTTAAAGGGAGAAATAAAGCTTTTGAAGGCATAAGTGACTATAAAAGAAGTTTTCTTCTCAATGAATGCTTTTTCCTTCACGTTTCTCGAGGTAAACATTCAATTATAATCTGTTTTACCAAAAAATGTAAAAAAATTCAACTTAAAATCAATTATGAGATTATATGATCATTTAAAGGCATAAATAAAGCTTTTGAAGGCATAAGTGACTATAAAAGAAGTTTTCTTCTCAATGAATGGTTTTTGCATCACGTTTCCCGAGGTAAACATTCAATTATAATCTGTTTTAACCCAAAACATAAAAAAATTCAACTTAAAATAGGTTATAAGATTATATAATCATTTAAAAGGAGAAATAAAGCTTTTGAAGGCATAAGTGACTATAAAAGAAGTTTTCTTCTCAATGAATGGTTTTTGCTTCACGTTTCCCGAGGTAAACATTCAATTATAATCTGTTTTAACCCAAAACGTAAAAAAATTCAACTTAAAATAAGTTATAAGATTATATAATCATTTAAAGGGAGAAATAAAGCTTTTGAAGGCATAAGTGACTATAAAAGAAGTTTTCTTCTCAATGAATGCTTTTTCCTTCACGTTTCCCGAGGTAAACATTCAATTATATTCTGTTTTACCAAAAAATGTAAAAAAATTCAACTTAAAATCAATTATGAGATTATATGATCATTTAAAGGCATAAATAAAGCTTTTGAAGGCATAAGTGACAATAAAAGAAGTTTTCTTCTCAATGAATGGTTTTTGCATCACGTTTCCCGAGGTAAACA
Organism: Theobroma cacao; assembly: GCF_053813885.1. NCBI lineage: Eukaryota > Viridiplantae > Streptophyta > Magnoliopsida > Malvales > Malvaceae > Theobroma > Theobroma cacao. Next base: position 20,153,223 of record NC_142643.1, read on the forward strand.
TTCAATTATAATCTGTTTTAACCGAAAACGTAAAAAAATTCAACTTAAAATAAGTTATAAGATTATATAATCATTTAAAGGGAGAAATAAAGCTTTTGAAGGCATAAGTGACAATAAAAGAAGTTTTCTTCTCAATGAATGCTTTTTCCTTCACGTTTCCCAAGGTAAACATTCAATTATAATCTGTTTTACCTAAAAATGTAAAAAAATTCAACTTACAATCAATTATGAGATTATATGATCATTTAAAGGCATAAATAAAGCTTTTGAAGGCATAAGTGACTATAAAATAAGTTTTCTTCTCAATGAATGGTTTTTGCATCACGTTTCCCGAGGTAAACATTCAATTATTATCTGTTTTAACCCAAAACGTAAAAAAATTCAACTTAAAATAAGTTATAAGATTATATAATCATTTAAAGGGAGAAATAGAGCTGTTGAAGGCATAAGTGACTATAAAAGAAGTTTTCTTCTCAATGAATGCTTTTTCCTTCACGTTTCCCGAGGTAAACATTCAATTATAATCTGTTTTACCAAAAAATGTAAAAAAATTCAACTTAAAATCAATTATGAGATTATATGATCATTTAAAGGCATAAATAAAGCTTTTGAAGGCATAAGTGACTATAAAAGAAGTTTTCTTCTCAATGAATTGTTTTTGCATCACGTTTTTCGAGGTAAACATTCAATTATAATCTGTTTTAACCCAAAATGTAAAAAAATTCAACTTAAAATAGGTTATAAGATTATATAATCATTTAAAAGGAGAAATAAAGCTTTTGAAGGCATAAGTGACTATAAAAGAAGTTTTCTTCTCAATGAATGGTTTTTGCTTCACGTTTCCCGAGGTAAACATTCAATTATAATCTGTTTTAACCCAAAACGTAAAAAAATTCAACTTAAAATAAGTTATAAGATTATATAATCATTTAAAGGGAGAAATAAAGCTTTTGAAGGCATAAGTGACTATAAAAGAAGTTTTCTTCTCAATGAATCGTTTTTGCATCACGTTTCCCGAGGTAAACATTCAATTATAATCTGTTTTAACCCAAAACGTAAAAAAAATTCAACTTAAAATCAATTATGAGATTATATGATCATTTAAAGGCATAAATAAAGCTTTTGAAGGCATAAGTGACTATAAAAGAAGTTTTCTTCTCAATGAATCGTTTTTGCATCACGTTTCTCGAGGTAAACATTCAATTATAATCTGTTTTAACCCAAAATGTAAAAAAATTCAACTTAAAATAAGTTATAAGATTATATAATCATTTAAAGGGAGAAATAAAGCTTTTGAAGGCATAAGTGACAATAAAAGAAGTTTTCTTCTCAATGAATGCTTTATCCTTCACGTTTCCCGAGGTAAACATTCAATTATAATCTGTTTTACCAAAAAATGTAAAAAAATTCAACTTAAAATCAATTATGAGATTATATGATCATTTAAAGGCATAAATAAAGCTTTTGAAGGCATAAGTGACTATAAAAGAAGTTTTCTTCTCAATGAATGCTTTATCCTTCACGTTTCCCAAGATAAACATTCAATTATAATCTGTTTTACCTAAAAATGTAAAAAAATTCAACTTAAAATCAATTATGAGATTATATGATCATTTAAAGGCATAAATAAAGCTTTTGAAGGCATAAGTGACTATAAAAGAAGTTTTCTTCTCAATGAATGGTTTTTGCATCACGTTTCCTGAGGTAAACATTCAATTATAATCTGTTTTAACCCAAAAGATAAAAAAATTCAACTTAAAATAAGTTATAAGATTATATAATCATTTAAAGGGAGAAATAAAGCTTTTGAAGGCATAAGTGACTATAAAAGAAGTTTTCTTCTCAATGAATGGTTTTTGCATCACGTTTCCCGAGGTAAACATTCAATTATAATCTGTTTTAACCCAAAACGTAAAAAAATTCAACTTAAAATAAGTTATAAGATTATATAATCATTTAAAGGGAGAAATAAAGCTTTTGAAGGCATAAGTGACTATAAAAGAAGTTTTCTTCTCAATGAATGCTTTTTCCTTCACGTTTCCCGAGGTAAACATTCAATTATATTCTGTTTTACCAAAAAATGTAAAAAAATTCAACTTAAAATCAATTATGAGATTATATGATCATTTAAAGGCATAAATAAAGCTTTTGAAGGCATAAGTGACTATAAAAGAAGTTTTCTTCTCAATGAATGGTTTTTGCATCACGTTTCCCGAGGTAAACATTCAATTATAATCTGTTTTAACCCAAAACGTAAAAAAATTCAACTTAAAATAAGTTATAAGATTATATAATCATTTAAAGGGAGAAATAAAGCTTTTGAAGGCATAAGTGACAATAAAAGAAGTTTTCTTCTCAATGAATGCTTTATCCTTCACGTTTCCCGAGGTAAACATTCAATTATAATCTGTTTTACCAAAAAATGTAAAAAAATTCAACTTAAAATCAATTATGAGATTATATGATCATTTAAAGGCATAAATAAAGCTTTTGAAGGCATAAGTGACTATAAAAGAAGTTTTCTTCTCAATGAATGCTTTTTCCTTCACGTTTCCCAAGGTAAACATTCAATTATAATCTGTTTTACCTAAAAATGTAAAAAAATTCAACTTAAAATCAATTATGAGATTATATGATCATTTAAAGGCATAAATAAAGCTTTTGAAGGCATAAGTGACTATAAAAGAAGTTTTCTTCTCAATGAATGGTTTTTGCATCACGTTTCCCGAGGTAAACATCCAATTATAATCTGTTTTAACCGAAAACGTAAAAAAATTCAACTTAAAATAAGTTATAAGATTATATAATCATTTAAAGGGAGAAATAAAGCTTTTGAAGGCATAAGTGACTATAAAAGAAGTTTTCTTCTCAATGAATGCTTTTGCCTTCACGTTTCCCGAGGTAAACATTCAATTATAATCTGTTTTACCAAAAAATGTAAAAAAATTCAACTTAAAATCAATTATGAGATTATATGATCATTTAAAGGCATAAATAAAGCTTTTGAAGGCATAAGTGACTATAAAAGAAGTTTTCTTCTCAATGAATTGTTTTTGCATCACGTTTCTCGAGGTAAACATTCAATTATAATCTGTTTTAACCCAAAATGTAAAAAAATTCAACTTAAAATAGGTTATAAGATTATATAATCATTTAAAAGGAGAAATAAAGCTTTTGAAGGCATAAGTGACTATAAAAGAAGTTTTCTTCTCAATGAATGGTTTTTGCATCACGTTTCCCGAGGAAAATATTCAATTATAATCTGTTTTAACCCAAAACGTAAAAAAATTCAACTTCAAATAAGTTATAAGATTATATAATCATTTAAAGGGAGAAATAAAGCTTTTGAAGGCATAAGTGACTATAAAAGAAGTTTTCTTCTCAATGAATGCTTTTTCCTTCACGTTTCCCGAGGTAAACATTCAATTATAATCTGTTTTAGCAAAAAATGTAAAAAAATTCAACTTAAAATCAATTATGAGATTATATGATCATTTAAAGGCATAAATAAAGCTTTTGAAGGCATAAGTGACTATAAAAGAAGTTTTCTTCTCAATGAATTGTTTTTGCATCACGTTTCTCGAGGTAAACATTCAATTATAATCTTTTTTAACCCAAAATGTAAAAAAATTCAACTTAAAATAGGTTATAAGATTATATAATCATTTAAAAGGAGAAATAAAGCTTTTGAAGGCATAAGTGACTATAAAAGAAGTTTTCTTCTCAATGAATGGTTTTTGCATCACGTTTCCCGAGGTAAACATTCAATTATAATATGTTTTAACCCAAAACGTAAAAAAATTCAACTTAAAATAAGTTATAAGATTATATAATCATTTAAAGGGAGAAATAAAGCTTTTGAAGGCATAAGTGACTATAAAAGAAGTTTTCTTCTCAATGAATGGTTTTTGCTTCACGTTTCCCGAGGTAAACATTCAATTATATTCTGTTTTACCAAAAAATGTAAAAAAATTCAACTTAAAATCAATTATGAGATTATATGATCATTTAAAGGCATAAATAAAGCTTTTGAAGGCATAAGTGACTATAAAAGAAGTTTTCTTCTCAATGAATGGTTTTTGCTTCACGTTTCCCGAGGTAAACATTCAATTATAATCTGTTTTACCAAAAAATGTAAAAAAATTCAACTTAAAATAAGTTATAAGATTATATAATCATTTAAAGGGAGAAATAAAGCTTTTGAAGGCATAAGTGACAATAAAAGAAGTTTTCTTCTCAATGAATGCTTTATCCTTCACGTTTCCCGAGGTAAACATTCAATTATAATCTGTTTTACCAAAAAATGTAAAAAAATTCAACTTAAAATCAATTATGAGATTATATGATCATTTAAAGGCATAAATAAAGCTTTTGAAGGCATAAGTGAATATAAAAGAAGTTTTCTTCTCAATGAATGGTTTTTGCATCACGTTTCCCGAGGTAAACATTCAATTATAATCTGTTTTAACCCAAAACATAAAAAAATTCAACTTAAAATAAGTTATAAGATTATATAATCATTTAAAGGGAGAAATAAAGCTTTTGAAGGCATAAGTGACTATAAAAGAAGTTTTCTTCTCAATGAATGGTTTTTGCATCACGTTTCCCGAGGTAAACATTCAATTATAATCTGTTTTAACCCAAAACGTAAAAAAATTCAACTCAAAATAAGTTATAAGATTATATAATCATTTAAAGGGAGAAATAAAGCTTTTGAAGGCATAAGTGACTATAAAAGAAGTTTTCTTCTCAATGAATGCTTTTTCCTTCACGTTTCCCGAGGTAAACATTCAATTATATTCTGTTTTACCAAAAAATGTAAAAAAATTCAACTTAAAATCAATTATGAGATTATATGATCATTTAAAGGCATAAATAAAGCTTTTGAAGGCATAAGTGACTATAAAAGAAGTTTTCTTCTCAATGAATGGTTTTTGCATCACGTTTCCCGAGGTAAACATTCAATTATAATCTGTTTGAACCCAAAACGTAAAAAAATTCAACTTAAAATAAGTTATAAGATTATATAATCATTTAAAGGGAGAAATAAAGCTTTTGAAGGCATAAGTGACAATAAAAGAAGTTTTCTTCTCAATGAATGCTTTATCCTTCACGTTTCCCGAGGTAAACATTCAATTATAATCTGTTTTACCAAAAAATGTAAAAAAATTCAACTTAAAATCAATTATGAGATTATATGATCATTTAAAGGCATAAATAAAGCTTTTGAAGGCATAAGTGACTATAAAAGAAGTTTTCTTCTCAATGAATGCTTTTTCCTTCACGTTTCCCAAGGTAAACATTCAATTATAATCTGTTTTACCTAAAAATGTAAAAAAATTCAACTTAAAATCAATTATGAGATTATATGATCATTTAAAGGCATAAATAAAGCTTTTGAAGGCATAAGTGACTATAAAAGAAGTTTTCTTCTCAATGAATGGTTTTTGCATCACGTTTCCTGAGGTAAACATTCAATTATAATCTGTTTTAACCGAAAACGTAAAAAAATTCAACTTAAAATAAGTTATAAGATTATATAATCATTTAAAGGGAGAAATAAAGCTTTTGAAGGCATAAGTGACTATAAAAGAAGTTTTCTTCTCAATGAATGCTTTTTCCTTCACGTTTCCCGAGGTAAACATTCAATTATAATCTGTTTTACCAAAAAATGTAAAAAAATTCAACTTAAAATCAATTATGAGATTATATGATCATTTAAAGGCATAAATAAAGCTTTTGAAGGCATAAGTGACTATAAAAGAAGTTTTCTTCTCAATGAATTGTTTTTGCATCACGTTTCTCGAGGTAAACATTCAATTATAATCTGTTTTAACCCAAAATGTAAAAAAATTCAACTTAAAATAGGTTATAAGATTATATAATCATTTAAAAGGAGAAATAAAGCTTTTGAAGGCATAAGTGACTATAAAAGAAGTTTTCTTCTCAATGAATGGTTTTTGCTTCACGTTTCCCGAGGTAAACATTCAATTATAATCTGTTTTAACCCAAAACGTAAAAAAATTCAACTTAAAATAAGTTATAAGATTATACAATCATTTAAAGGGAGAAATAAAGCTTTTGAAGGCATAAGTGACAATAAAAGAAGTTTTCTTCTCAATGAATGCTTTATCCTTCACGTTTCCCAAGATAAACATTCAATTATAATCTGTTTTACCTAAAAATGTAAAAAAATTCAACTTAAAATCAATTATGAGATTATATGATCATTTAAAGGCATAAATAAAGCTTTTGAAGGCATAAGTGACTATAAAAGAAGTTTTCTTCTCAATGAATGGTTTTTGCATCACGTTTCCCGAGGTAAACATTCAATTATAATCTGTTTTAACCGAAAACGTAAAAAAATTCAACTTAAAATAAGTTATAAGATTATATAATCATTTAAAGGGAGAAATAAAGCTTTTGAAGGCATAAGTGACTATAAAAGAAGTTTTCTTCTCAATGAATGGTTTTTGCATCACGTTTCCCGAGGTAAACATTCAATTATAATCTGTTTTAACCCAAAACGTAAAAAAATTCAACTTAAAATAAGTTATAAGATTATATAATCATTTAAAGGGAGAAATAAAGCTTTTGAAGGCATACGTGACTATAAAAGAAGTTTTCTTCTCAATGAATGCTTTTTCCTTCACGTTTCCCGAGGTAAACATTCAATTATATTCTGTTTTACCAAAAAATGTAAAAAAATTCAACTTAAAATCAATTATGAGATTATATGATCATTTAAAGGCATAAATAAAGCTTTTGAAGGCATAAGTGACTATAAAAGAAGTTTTCTTCTCAATGAATGGTTTTTGCATCACGTTTCCCGAGGTAAACATTCAATTATAATCTGTTTTAACCGAAAACGTAAATAAATTCAACTTAAAATAAGTTATAAGATTATATAATCATTTAAAGGGAGAAATAAAGCTTTTGAAGGCATAAGTGACAATAAAAGAAGTTTTCTTCTCAATGAATGCTTTATCCTTCACGTTTCCCGAGGTAAACATTCAATTATAATCTGTTTTACCAAAAAATGTAAAAAAATTCAACTTAAAATCAATTATGAGATTATATGATCATTTAAAGGCATAAATAAAGCTTTTGAAGGCATAAGTGACTATAAAAGAAGTTTTCTTCTCAATGAATGCTTTTTCCTTCACGTTTCCCAAGGTAAACATTCAATTATAATCTGTTTTACCTAAAAATGTAAAAAAATTCAACTTAAAATCAATTATGAGATTATATGATCATTTAAAGGCATAAATAAAGCTTTTGAAGGCATAAGTGACTATAAAAGAAGTTTTCTTCTCAATGAATGGTTTTTGCATCACGTTTCCCGAGGTAAACATTCAATTATAATCTGTTTTAACCGAAAACGTAAATAAATTCAACTTAAAATAAGTTATAAGATTATATAATCATTTAAAGGGAGAAATAAAGCTTTTGAAGGCATAAGTGACTATAAAAGAAGTTTTCTTCTCAATGAATGGTTTTTGCATCACGTTTCCCGAGGTAAACATTCAATTATAATCTGTTTTAACCCAAAACGTAAAAAAATTCAACTTAAAATAAGTTATAAGATTATATAATCATTTAAAGGGAGAAATAAAGCTTTTGAAGGCATAAGTGACTATAAAAGAAGTTTTCTTCTCAATGAATGCTTTTTCCTTCACGTTTCCCGAGGTAAACATTCAATTATATTCTGTTTTACCAAAAAATGTAAAAAAATTCAACTTAAAATCAATTATGAGATTATATGATCATTTAAAGGCATAAATAAAGCTTTTGAAGGCATAAGTGACTATAAAAGAAGTTTTCTTCTCAATGAATTGTTTTTGCATCACGTTTCTCGAGGTAAACATTCAATTATAATCTTTTTTAACCCAAAATGTAAAAAAATTCAACTTAAAATAGGTTATAAGATTATATAATCATTTAAAAGGAGAAATTAAGCTTTTGAAGGCATAAGTGACTATAAAAGAAGTTTTCTTCTCAATGAATGGTTTTTGCTTCACGTTTCCCGAGGTAAACATTCAATTATAATCTGTTTTAACCCAAAACGTAAAAAAATTCAACTTAAAATAAGTTATAAGATTATATAATCATTTAAAGGGAGAAATAAAGCTTTTGAAGGCATAAGTGACTATTAAAGAAGTTTTCTTCTCAATGAATGCTTTTTCCTTCACGTTTCCCGAGGTAAACATTCAATTATATTCTGTTTTACCAAAAAATGTAAAAAAATTCAACTTAAAATCAATTATGAGATTATATGATCATTTAAAGGCATAAATAAAGCTTTTGAAGGCATAAGTGACTATAAAAGAAGTTTTCTTCTCAATGAATGGTTTTTGCTTCACGTTTCCCGAGGTAAACATTCAATTATAATCTGTTTTAACCCAAAACGTAAAAAAATTCAACTTAAAATAAGTTATAAGATTATACAATCATTTAAAGGGAGAAATAAAGCTTTTGAAGGCATAAGTGACAATAAAAGAAGTTTTCTTCTCAATGAATGCTTTATCCTTCACGTTTCCCCAGATAAACATTCAATTATAATCTGTTTTACCTAAAAATGTAAAAAAATTCAACTTAAAATCAATTATGAGATTATATGATCATTTAAAGGCATAAATAAAGCTTTTGAAGGCATAAGTGACTATAAAAGAAGTTTTCTTCTCAATGAATGGTTTTTGCATCACGTTTCCCGAGGTAAACATTCAATTATAATCTGTTTTAACCGAAAACGTAAAAAAATTCAACTTAAAATAAGTTATAAGATTATATAATCATTTAAAGGGAGAAATAAAGCTTTTGAAGGCATAAGTGACTATAAAAGAAGTTTTCTTCTCAATGAATGGTTTTTGCATCACGTTTCCCGAGGTAAACATTCAATTATAATCTGTTTTAACCCAAAACGTAAAAAAATTCAACTTAAAATAAGTTATAAGATTATATAATCATTTAAAGGGAGAAATAAAGCTTTTGAAGGCATACGTGACTATAAAAGAAGTTTTCTTCTCAATGAATGCTTTTTCCTTCACGTTTCCCGAGGTAAACATTCAATTATATTCTGTTTTACCAAAAAATGTAAAAAAATTCAACTTAAAATCAATTATGAGATTATATGATCATTTAAAGGCATAAATAAAGCTTTTGAAGGCATAAGTGACTATAAAAGAAGTTTTCTTCTCAATGAATGGTTTTTGCATCACGTTTCCCGAGGTAAACATTCAATTATAATCTGTTTTAACCGAAAACGTAAATAAATTCAACTTAAAATAAGTTATAAGATTATATAATCATTTAAAGGGAGAAATAAAGCTTTTGAAGGCATAAGTGACAATAAAAGAAGTTTTCTTCTCAATGAATGCTTTATCCTTCACGTTTCCCGAGGTAAACATTCAATTATAATCTGTTTTACCAAAAAATGTAAAAAAATTCAACTTAAAATCAATTATGAGATTATATGATCATTTAAAGGCATAAATAAAGCTTTTGAAGGCATAAGTGACTATAAAAGAAGTTTTCTTCTCAATGAATGCTTTTTCCTTCACGTTTCCCAAGGTAAACATTCAATTATAATCTGTTTTACCTAAAAATGTAAAAAAATTCAACTTAAAATCAATTATGAGATTATATGATCATTTAAAGGCATAAATAAAGCTTTTGAAGGCATAAGTGACTATAAAAGAAGTTTTCTTCTCAATGAATGGTTTTTGCATCACGTTTCCCGAGGTAAACATTCAATTATAATCTGTTTTAACCGAAAACGTAAATAAATTCAACTTAAAATAAGTTATAAGATTATATAATCATTTAAAGGGAGAAATAAAGCTTTTGAAGGCATAAGTGACTATAAAAGAAGTTTTCTTCTCAATGAATGGTTTTTGCATCACGTTTCCCGAGGTAAACATTCAATTATAATCTGTTTTAACCCAAAACGTAAAAAAATTCAACTTAAAATAAGTTATAAGATTATATAATCATTTAAAGGGAGAAATAAAGCTTTTGAAGGCATAAGTGACTATAAAAGAAGTTTTCTTCTCAATGAATGCTTTTTCCTTCACGTTTCCCGAGGTAAACATTCAATTATATTCTGTTTTACCAAAAAATGTAAAAAAATTCAACTTAAAATCAATTATGAGATTATATGATCATTTAAAGGCATAAATAAAGCTTTTGAAGGCATAAGTGACTATAAAAGAAGTTTTCTTCTCAATGAATTGTTTTTGCATCACGTTTCTCGAGGTAAACATTCAATTATAATCTTTTTTAACCCAAAATGTAAAAAAATTCAACTTAAAATAGGTTATAAGATTATATAATCATTTAAAAGGAGAAATTAAGCTTTTGAAGGCATAAGTGACTATAAAAGAAGTTTTCTTCTCAATGAATGGTTTTTGCTTCACGTTTCCCGAGGTAAACATTCAATTATAATCTGTTTTAACCCAAAACGTAAAAAAATTCAACTTAAAATAAGTTATAAGATTATATAATCATTTAAAGGGAGAAATAAAGCTTTTGAAGGCATAAGTGACTATTAAAGAAGTTTTCTTCTCAATGAATGCTTTTTCCTTCACGTTTCCCGAGGTAAACATTCAATTATATTCTGTTTTACCAAAAAATGTAAAAAAATTCAACTTAAAATCAATTATGAGATTATATGATCATTTAAAGGCATAAATAAAGCTTTTGAAGGCATAAGTGACTATAAAAGAAGTTTTCTTCTCAATGAATGGTTTTTGCTTCACGTTTCCCGAGGTAAACATTCAATTATAATCTGTTTTACCAAAAAATGTAAAAAAATTCAACTTAAAATAAGTTATAAGATTATATAATCATTTAAAGGGAGAAATAAAGCTTTTGAAGGCATAAGTGACAATAAAAGAAGTTTTCTTCTCAATGAATGCTTTATCCTTCACGTTTCCCGAGGTAAACATTCAATTATAATCTGTTTTACCAAAAAATGTAAAAAAATTCAACTTAAAATCAATTATGAGATTATATGATCATTTAAAGGCATAAATAAAGCTTTTGAAGGCATAAGTGACTATAAAAGAAGTTTTCTTCTCAATGAATGGTTTTTGCATCACGTTTCCCGAGGTAAACATTCAATTATAATCTGTTTTAACCCAAAACATAAAAAAATTCAACTTAAAATAAGTTATAAGATTATATAATCATTTAAAGGGAGAAATAAAGCTTTTGAAGGCATAAGTGACTATAAAAGAAGTTTTCTTCTCAATGAATGGTTTTTGCATCACGTTTCCCGAGGTAAACATTCAATTATAATCTGTTTTAACCCAAAACGTAAAAAAATTCAACTTAAAATAAGTTATAAGATTATATAATCATTTAAAGGGAGAAATAAAGCTTTTGAAGGCATAAGTGACAATAAAAGAAGTTTTCTTCTCAATGAATGCTTTATCCTTCACGTTTCCCGAGGTAAACATTCAATTATAATCTGTTTTACCAAAAAATGTAAAAAAATTCAACTTAAAATCAATTATGAGATTATATGATCATTTAAAGGCATAAATAAAGCTTTTGAAGGCATAAGTGACTATAAAAGAAGTTTTCTTCTCAATGAATGCTTTTTCCTTCACGTTTCCCAAGGTAAACATTCAATTATAATCTGTTTTACCTAAAAATGTAAAAAAATTCAACTTAAAATCAATTATGAGATTATATGATCATTTAAAGGCATAAATAAAGCTTTTGAAGGCATAAGTGACTATAAAAGAAGTTTTCTTCTCAATGAATGGTTTTTGCTTCACGTTTCCCGAGGTAAACATTCAATTATAATCTGTTTTAACCGAAAACGTAAAAAAATTCAACTTAAAATAAGTTATAAGATTATATAATCATTTAAAGGGAGAAATAAAGCTTTTGAAGGCATAAGTGACTATAAAAGAAGTTTTCTTCTCAATGAATGCTTTTTCCTTCACGTTTCCCGAGGTAAACATTCAATTATAATCTGTTTTACCAAAAAATGTAAAAAAATTCAACTTAAAATCAATTATGAGATTATATGATCATTTAAAGGCATAAATAAAGCTTTTGAAGGCATAAGTGACTATAAAAGAAGTTTTCTTCTCAATGAAGTGTTTTTGCATCACGTTTCTCGAGGTAAACATTCAATTATAATCTGTTTTAACCCAAAATGTAAAAAAATTCAACTTAAAATAGGTTATAAGATTATATAATCATTTAAAAGGAGAAATAAAGCTTTTGAAGGCATAAGTGACTATAAAAGAAGTTTTCTTCTCAATGAATGGTTTTTGCTTCACGTTTCCCGAGGTAAACATTCAATTATAATCTGTTTTACCAAAAAATGTAAAAAAATTCAACTTAAAATAAGTTATAAGATTATATAATCATTTAAAGGGAGAAATAAAGCTTTTGAAGGCATAAGTGACAATAAAAGAAGTTTTCTTCTCAATGAATGCTTTATCCTTCACGTTTCCCAAGATAAACATTCAATTATAATCTGTTTTACCTAAAAATGTAAAAAAATTCAACTTAAAATCAATTATGAGATTATATGATCATTTAAAGGCATAAATAAAGCTTTTGAACGCATAAGTGACTATAAAAGAAGTTTTCTTCTCAATGAATGGTTTTTGCATCACGTTTCCCGAGGAAAATATTCAATTATAATCTGTTTTAACCCAAAACGTAAAAAAATTCAACTTAAAATAAGTTATAAGATTATATAATCATTTAAAGGGAGAAATAAAGCTTTTGAAGGCATAAGTGACTATAAAAGAAGTTTTCTTCTCAATGAATGCTTTTTCCTTCACGTTTCCCGAGGTAAACATTCTATTATAATCTGTTTTAGCAAAAAATGTAAAAAAATTCAACTTAAAATCAATTATGAGATTATATGATCATTTAAAGGCATAAATAAAGCTTTTGAAGGCATAAGTGACTATAAAAGAAGTTTTCTTCTCAATGAATTGTTTTTGCATCACGTTTCTCGAGGTAAACATTCAATTATATTCTTTTTTAACCCAAAATGTAAAAAATTTCAACTTAAAATAGGTTATAAGATTATATAATCACTTAAAAGGAGAAATAAAGCTTTTGAAGGCATAAGTGACTATAAAAGAAGTTTTCTTCTCAATGAATGGTTTTTGCTTCACGTTTCCCGAGGTAAACATTCAATTATAATCTGTTTTAACCCAAAACGTAAAAAAATTCAACTTAAAATAAGTTATAAGATTATATAATCATTTAAAGGGAGAAATAAAGCTTTTGAAGGCATAAGTGACAATAAAAGAAGTTTTCTTCTCAATGAATGCTTTATCCTTCACGTTTCCCGAGGTAAACATTCAATTATAATCTGTTTTACCAAAAAATGTAAAAAAATTCAACTTAAAATCAATTATGAGATTATATGATCATTTAAAGGCATAAATAAAGCTTTTGAAGGCATAAGTGACTATAAAAGAAGTTTTCTTCTCAATGAATGCTTTTTCCTTCACGTTTCCCAAGGTAAACATTCAATTATAATCTGTTTTACCTAAAAATGTAAAAAAATTCAACTTAAAATCAATTATGAGATTATATGATCATTTAAAGGCATAAATAAAGCTTTTGAAGGCATAAGTGACTATAAAAGAAGTTTTCTTCTCAATGAATGGTTTTTGCATCACGTTTCCCGAGGTAAACATTCAATTATAATCTGTTTTAACCGAAAACGTAAAAAAATTCAACTTAAAATAAGTTATAAGATTATATAATCATTTAAAGGGAGAAATAAAGCTTTTGAAGGCATAAGTGACTATAAAAGAAGTTTTCTTCTCAATGAATGCTTTTTCCTTCACGTTTCCCGAGGTAAACATTCAATTATAATCTGTTTTACCAAAAAATGTAAAAAAATTCAACTTAAAATCAATTATGAGATTATATGATCATTTAAAGGCATAAATAAAGCTTTTGAAGGCATAAGTGACTATAAAAGAAGTTTTCTTCTCAATGAAGTGTTTTTGCATCACGTTTCTCGAGGTAAACATTCAATTATAATCTGTTTTAACCCAAAATGTAAAAAAATTCAACTTAAAATAGGTTATAAGATTATATAATCATTTAAAAGGAGAAATAAAGCTTTTGAAGGCATAAGTGACTATAAAAGAAGTTTTCTTCTCAATGAATGGTTTTTGCTTCACGTTTCCCGAGGTAAACATTCAATTATAATCTGTTTTACCAAAAAATGTAAAAAAATTCAACTTAAAATAAGTTATAAGATTATATAATCATTTAAAGGGAGAAATAAAGCTTTTGAAGGCATAAGTGACAATAAAAGAAGTTTTCTTCTCAATGAATGCTTTATCCTTCACGTTTCCCAAGATAAACATTCAATTATAATCTGTTTTACCTAAAAATGTAAAAAAATTCAACTTAAAATCAATTATGAGATTATATGATCATTTAAAGGCATAAATAAAGCTTTTGAACGCATAAGTGACTATAAAAGAAGTTTTCTTCTCAATGAATGGTTTTTGCATCACGTTTCCCGAGGAAAATATTCAATTATAATCTGTTTTAACCCAAAACGTAAAAAAATTCAACTTAAAATAAGTTATAAGATTATATAATCATTTAAAGGGAGAAATAAAGCTTTTGAAGGCATAAGTGACTATAAAAGAAGTTTTCTTCTCAATGAATGCTTTTTCCTTCACGTTTCCCGAGGTAAACATTCTATTATAATCTGTTTTAGCAAAAAATGTAAAAAAATTCAACTTAAAATCAATTATGAGATTATATGATCATTTAAAGGCATAAATAAAGCTTTTGAAGGCATAAGTGACTATAAAAGAAGTTTTCTTCTCAATGAATTGTTTTTGCATCACGTTTCTCGAGGTAAACATTCAATTATAATCTTTTTTAACCCAAAATGTAAAAAATTTCAACTTAAAATAGGTTATAAGATTATATAATCACTTAAAAGGAGAAATAAAGCTTTTGAAGGCATAAGTGACTATAAAAGAAGTTTTCTTCTCAATGAATGGTTTTTGCTTCACGTTTCCCGAGGTAAACATTCAATTATAATCTGTTTTAACCCAAAACGTAAAAAAATTCAACTTAAAATAAGTTATAAGATTATATAATCATTTAAAGGGAGAAATAAAGCTTTTGAAGGCATAAGTGACAATAAAAGAAGTTTTCTTCTCAATGAATGCTTTATCCTTCACGTTTCCCGAGGTAAACATTCAATTATAATCTGTTTTACCAAAAAATGTAAAAAAATTCAACTTAAAATCAATTATGAGATTATATGATCATTTAAAGGCATAAATAAAGCTTTTGAAGGCATAAGTGACTATAAAAGAAGTTTTCTTCTCAATGAATGCTTTTTCCTTCACGTTTCCCAAGGTAAACATTCAATTATAATCTGTTTTACCTAAAAATGTAAAAAAATTCAACTTAAAATCAATTATGAGATTATATGATCATTTAAAGGCATAAATAAAGCTTTTGAAGGCATAAGTGACTATAAAAGAAGTTTTCTTCTCAATGAATGGTTTTTGCATCACGTTTCCCGAGGTAAACATTCAATTATAATCTGTTTTAACCGAAAACGTAAAAAAATTCAACTTAAAATAAGTTATAAGATTATATAATCATTTAAAGGGAGAAATAAAGCTTTTGAAGGCATAAGTGACTATAAAAGAAGTTTTCTTCTCAATGAATGCTTTTTCCTTCACGTTTCCCGAGGTAAACATTCAATTATAATCTGTTTTACCAAAAAATGTAAAAAAATTCAACTTAAAATCAATTATGAGATTATATGATCATTTAAAGGCATAAATAAAGCTTTTGAAGGCATAAGTGACTATAAAAGAAGTTTTCTTCTCAATGAATTGTTTTTGCATCACGTTTCTCGAGGTAAACATTCAATTATAATCTGTTTTAACCCAAAATGTAAAAAAATTCAACTTAAAATAGGTTATAAGATTATATAATCATTTAAAAGGAGAAATAAAGCTTTTGAAGGCATAAGTGACTATAAAAGAAGTTTTCTTCTCAATGAATGGTTTTTGCTTCACGTTTCCCGAGGTAAACATTCAATTATAATCTGTTTTACCAAAAAATGTAAAAAAATTCAACTTAAAATAAGTTATAAGATTATATAATCATTTAAAGGGAGAAATAAAGCTTTTGAAGGCATAAGTGACAATAAAAGAAGTTTTCTTCTCAATGAATGCTTTATCCTTCACGTTTCCCAAGATAAACATTCAATTATAATCTGTTTTACCTAAAAATGTAAAAAAATTCAACTTAAAATCAATTATGAGATTATATGATCATTTAAAGGCATAAATAAAGCTTTTGAACGCATAAGTGACTGTATAAAAGTTTTCTTCTCAATGAATGGTTTTTGCATCACGTTTCCCGAGGAAAATATTCAATTATAATCTGTTTTAACCCAAAACGTAAAAAAATTCAACTTAAAATAAGTTATAAGATTATATAATCATTTAAAGGGAGAAATAAAGCTTTTGAAGGCATAAGTGACTATAAAAGAAGTTTTCTTCTCAATGAATGCTTTTTCCTTCACGTTTCCCGAGGTAAACATTCAATTATAATCTGTTTTAGCAAAAAATGTAAAAAAATTCAACTTAAAATCAATTATGAGATTATATGATCATTTAAAGGCATAAATAAAGCTTTTGAAGGCATAAGTGACTATAAAAGAAGTTTTCTTCTCAATGAATTGTTTTTGCATCACGTTTCTCGAGGTAAACATTCAATTATAATCTTTTTTAACCCAAAATGTAAAAAAATTCAACTTAAAATAGGTTATAAGATTATATAATCATTTAAAAGGAGAAATAAAGCTTTTGAAGGCATAAGTGACTATAAAAGAAGTTTTCTTCTCAATGAATGGTTTTTGCTTCACGTTTCCCGAGGTAAACATTCAATTATAATCTGTTTTAACCCAAAACGTAAAAAAATTCAACTTAAAATAAGTTATAAGATTATATAATCATTTAAAGGGAGAAATAAAGCTTTTGAAGGCATAAGTGACTATAAAAGAAGTTTTCTTCTCAATGAATGGTTTTTGCTTCACGTTTCCCGAGGTAAACATTTAATTATAATCTGTTTTAACCCAAAACGTAAAAAAAATTCAACTTAAAATCAATTATGAGATTATCTGATCATTTAAAGGCATAAATAAAGCTTTTGAAGGCATAAGTGACTATAAAAGAAGTTTTCTTCTCAATGAATTGTTTTTGCATCACGTTTCTCGAGGTAAACATTCAATTATAATCTTTTTTAACCCAAAATGTAAAAAAATTCAACTTAAAATAGGTTATAAGATTATATAATCATTTAAAAGGAGAAATTAAGCTTTTGAAGGCATAAGTGACTATAAAAGAAGTTTTCTTCTCAATGAATGGTTTTTGCTTCATGTTTCCCGAGGTAAACATTCAATTATAATCTGTTTTAACCCAAAACGTAAAAAAATTCAACTTAAAATAAGTTATAAGATTATATAATCATTTAAAGGGAGAAATAAAGCTTTTGAAGGCATAAGTGACTATTAAAGAAGTTTTCTTCTCAATGAATGCTTTTTCCTTCACGTTTCCCGAGGTAAACATTCAATTATATTCTGTTTTACCAAAAAATGTAAAAAAATTCAACTTAAAATCAATTATGAGATTATATGATCATTTAAAGGCATAAATAAAGCTTTTGAAGGCATAAGTGACTATAAAAGAAGTTTTCTTCTCAATGAATGGTTTTTGCTTCACGTTTCCCGAGGTAAACATTCAATTATAATCTGTTTTACCAAAAAATGTAAAAAAATTCAACTTAAAATAAGTTATAAGATTATATAATCATTTAAAGGGAGAAATAAAGCTTTTGAAGGCATAAGTGACAATAAAAGAAGTTTTCTTCTCAATGAATGCTTTATCCTTCACGTTTCCCGAGGTAAACATTCAATTATAATCTGTTTTACCAAAAAATGTAAAAAAATTCAACTTAAAATCAATTATGAGATTATATGATCATTTAAAGGCATAAATAAAGCTTTTGAAGGCATAAGTGACTATAAAAGAAGTTTTCTTCTCAATGAATGGTTTTTGCATCACGTTTCCCGAGGTAAACATTCAATTATAATCTGTTTTAACCCAAAACATAAAAAAATTCAACTTAAAATAAGTTATAAGATTATATAATCATTTAAAGGGAGAAATAAAGCTTTTGAAGGCATAAGTGACTATAAAAGAAGTTTTCTTCTCAATGAATGGTTTTTGCATCACGTTTCCCGAGGTAAACATTCAATTATAATCTGTTTTAACCCAAATTGTAAAAAAATTCAACTTAAAATAAGTTATAAGATTATATAATCATTTAAAGGGAGAAATAAAGCTTTTGAAGGCATAAGTGACAATAAAAGAAGTTTTCTTCTCAATGAATGCTTTATCCTTCACGTTTCCCGAGGTAAACATTCAATTATAATCTGTTTTACCAAAAAATGTAAAAAAATTCAACTTAAAATCAATTATGAGATTATATGATCATTTAAAGGCATAAATAAAGCTTTTGAAGGCATAAGTGACTATAAAAGAAGTTTTCTTCTCAATGAATGCTTTTTCCTTCACGTTTCCCAAGGTAAACATTCAATTATAATCTGTTTTACCTAAAAATGTAAAAAAATTCAACTTAAAATCAATTATGAGATTATATGATCATTTAAAGGCATAAATAAAGCTTTTGAAGGCATAAGTGACTATAAAAGAAGTTTTCTTCTCAATGAATGGTTTTTGCATCACGTTTCCCGAGGTAAACATTCAATTATAATCTGTTTTAACCGAAAACGTAAAAAAATTCAACTTAAAATAAGTTATAAGATTATATAATCATTTAAAGGGAGAAATAAAGCTTTTGAAGGCATAAGTGACTATAAAAGAAGTTTTCTTCTCAATGAATGCTTTTTCCTTCATGTTTCCCGAGGTAAACATTCAATTATAATCTGTTTTACCAAAAAATGTAAAAAAATTCAACTTAAAATCAATTATGAGATTATATGATCATTTAAAGGCATAAATAAAGCTTTTGAAGGCATAAGTGACTATAAAAGAAGTTTTCTTCTCAATGAATTGTTTTTGCATCACGTTTCTCGAGGTAAACATTCAATTATAATCTGTTTTAACCCAAAATGTAAAAAAATTCAACTTAAAATAGGTTATAAGATTATATAATCATTTAAAAGGAGAAATAAAGCTTTTGAAGGCATAAGTGACTATAAAAGAAGTTTTCTTCTCAATGAATGGTTTTTGCTTCACGTTTCCCGAGGTAAACATTCAATTATAATCTGTTTTACCAAAAAATGTAAAAAAATTCAACTTAAAATAAGTTATAAGATTATATAATCATTTAAAGGGAGAAATAAAGCTTTTGAAGGCATAAGTGACAATAAAAGAAGTTTTCTTCTCAATGAATGCTTTATCCTTCACGTTTCCCAAGATAAACATTCAATTATAATCTGTTTTACCTAAAAATGTAAAAAAATTCAACTTAAAATCAATTATGAGATTATATGATCATTTAAAGGCATAAATAAAGCTTTTGAACGCATAAGTGACTATAAAAGAAGTTTTCTTCTCAATGAATGGTTTTTGCATCACGTTTCCCGAGGAAAATATTCAATTATAATCTGTTTTAACCCAAAACGTAAAAAAATTCAACTTAAAATAAGTTATAAGATTATATAATCATTTAAAGGGAGAAATAAAGCTTTTGAAGGCATAAGTGACTATAAAAGAAGTTTTCTTCTCAATGAATGCTTTTTCCTTCACGTTTCCCGAGGTAAACATTCTATTATAATCTGTTTTAGCAAAAAATGTAAAAAAATTCAACTTAAAATCAATTATGAGATTATATGATCATTTAAAGGCATAAATAAAGCTTTTGAAGGCATAAGTGACTATAAAAGAAGTTTTCTTCTCAATGAATTGTTTTTGCATCACGTTTCTCGAGGTAAACATTCAATTATAATCTTTTTTAACCCAAAATGTAAAAAATTTCAACTTAAAATAGGTTATAAGATTATATAATCACTTAAAAGGAGAAATAAAGCTTTTGAAGGCATAAGTGACTATAAAAGAAGTTTTCTTCTCAATGAATGGTTTTTGCTTCACGTTTCCCGAGGTAAACATTCAATTATAATCTGTTTTAACCCAAAACGTAAAAAAATTCAACTTAAAATAAGTTATAAGATTATATAATCATTTAAAGGGAGAAATAAAGCTTTTGAAGGCATAAGTGACAATAAAAGAAGTTTTCTTCTCAATGAATGCTTTATCCTTCACGTTTCCCGAGGTAAACATTCAATTATAATCTGTTTTACCAAAAAATGTAAAAAAATTCAACTTAAAATCAATTATGAGATTATATGATCATTTAAAGGCATAAATAAAGCTTTTGAAGGCATAAGTGACTATAAAAGAAGTTTTCTTCTCAATGAATGCTTTTTCCTTCACGTTTCCCAAGGTAAACATTCAATTATAATCTGTTTTACCTAAAAATGTAAAAAAATTCAACTTAAAATCAATTATGAGATTATATGATCATTTAAAGGCATAAATAAAGCTTTTGAAGGCATAAGTGACTATAAAAGAAGTTTTCTTCTCAATGAATGGTTTTTGCATCACGTTTCCCGAGGTAAACATTCAATTATAATCTGTTTTAACCGAAAACGTAAAAAAATTCAACTTAAAATAAGTTATAAGATTATATAATCATTTAAAGGGAGAAATAAAGCTTTTGAAGGCATAAGTGACTATAAAAGAAGTTTTCTTCTCAATGAATGCTTTTTCCTTCACGTTTCCCGAGGTAAACATTCAATTATAATCTGTTTTACCAAAAAATGTAAAAAAATTCAACTTAAAATCAATTATGAGATTATATGATCATTTAAAGGCATAAATAAAGCTTTTGAAGGCATAAGTGACTATAAAAGAAGTTTTCTTCTCAATGAATTGTTTTTGCATCACGTTTCTCGAGGTAAACATTCAATTATAATCTGTTTTAACCCAAAATGTAAAAAAATTCAACTTAAAATAGGTTATAAGATTATATAATCATTTAAAAGGAGAAATAAAGCTTTTGAAGGCATAAGTGACTATAAAAGAAGTTTTCTTCTCAATGAATGGTTTTTGCTTCACGTTTCCCGAGGTAAACATTCAATTATAATCTGTTTTACCAAAAAATGTAAAAAAATTCAACTTAAAATAAGTTATAAGATTATATAATCATTTAAAGGGAGAAATAAAGCTTTTGAAGGCATAAGTGACAATAAAAGAAGTTTTCTTCTCAATGAATGCTTTATCCTTCACGTTTCCCAAGATAAACATTCAATTATAATCTGTTTTACCTAAAAATGTAAAAAAATTCAACTTAAAATCAATTATGAGATTATATGATCATTTAAAGGCATAAATAAAGCTTTTGAACGCATAAGTGACTATAAAAAAAGTTTTCTTCTCAATGAATGGTTTTTGCATCACGTTTCCCGAGGAAAATATTCAATTATAATCTGTTTTAACCCAAAACGTAAAAAAATTCAACTTAAAATAAGTTATAAGATTATATAATCATTTAAAGGGAGAAATAAAGCTTTTGAAGGCATAAGTGACTATAAAAGAAGTTTTCTTCTCAATGAATGCTTTTTCCTTCACGTTTCCCGAGGTAAACATTCAATTATAATCTGTTTTAGCAAAAAATGTAAAAAAATTCAACTTAAAATCAATTATGAGATTATATGATCATTTAAAGGCATAAATAAAGCTTTTGAAGGCATAAGTGACTATAAAAGAAGTTTTCTTCTCAATGAATTGTTTTTGCATCACGTTTCTCGAGGTAAACATTCAATTATAATCTTTTTTAACCCAAAATGTAAAAAAATTCAACTTAAAATAGGTTATAAGATTATATAATCATTTAAAAGGAGAAATAAAGCTTTTGAAGGCATAAGTGACTATAAAAGAAGTTTTCTTCTCAATGAATGGTTTTTGCTTCACGTTTCCCGAGGTAAACATTCAATTATAATCTGTTTTACCAAAAAATGTAAAAAAATTCAACTTAAAATAAGTTATAAGATTATATAATCATTTAAAGGGAGAAATAAAGCTTTTGAAGGCATAAGTGACTATAAAAGAAGTTTTCTTCTCAATGAATGGTTTTTGCTTCACGTTTCCCGAGGCAAACATTTAATTATAATCTGTTTTAACCCAAAACGTAAAAAAAATTCAACTTAAAATCAATTATGAGATTATATGATCATTTAAAGGCATAAATAAAGCTTTTGAAGGCATAAGTGACTATAAAAGAAGTTTTCTTCTCAATGAATCGTTTTTGCATCACGTTTCTCGAGGTAAACATTCAATTATAATCTGTTTTAACCCAAAATGTAAAAAAATTCAACTTAAAATAAGTTATAAGATTATATAATCATTTAAAGGGAGAAATAAAGCTTTTGAAGGCATAAGTGACAATAAAAGAAGTTTTCTTCTCAATGAATGCTTTTTCCTTCACGTTTCCCAAGGTAAACATTCAATTATAATCTGTTTTACCTAAAAATATAAAAAAATTCAACTTAAAATCAATTATGAGATTATATGATCATTTAAAGGCATAAATAAAGCTTTTGAAGGCATAAGTGACTATAAAAGAAGTTTTCTTCTCAATGAATGGTTTTTGCTTCACGTTTCCCGAGGTAAACATTCAATTATAATCTGTTTTACCTAAAAATGTAAAAAAATTCAACTTAAAATCAATTATGAGATTATATGATCATTTAAAGGCATAAATAAAGCTTTTGAAGGCATAAGTGACTATAAAAGAAGTTTTCTTCTCAATGAATCGTTTTTGCATCACGTTTCTCGAGGTAAACATTCAATTATAATCTGTTTTAACCCAAAATGTAAAAAAATTCAACTTAAAAGAAGTTATAAGATTATACAATCATTTAAAGGGAGAAATAAAGCTTTTGAAGGCATAAGTGACTATAAAAGAAGTTTTCTTCTCAATGAATGCTTTTTCCTTCACGTTTCCCGAGGTAAACATTCAATTATAATCTGTTTTACCAAAAAATGTAAAAAAATTCAACTTAAAATCAATTATGAGATTATATGATCATTTAAAGGCATAAATAAAGCTTTTGAAGGCATAAGTGACTATAAAAGAAGTTTTCTTCTCAATGAATTATTTTTGCATCACGTTTCTCGAGGTAAACATTCAATTATAATCTGTTTTAACCCAAAATGTAAAAAAATTCAACTTAAAATAGCTTATAAGATTATATAATCATTTAAAAGGAGAAATAAAGCTTTTGAAGGCATAAGTGACTATAAAAGAAGTTTTCTTCTCAATGAATGGTTTTTGCTTCACGTTTCCCGAGGTAAACATTCAATTATAATCTGTTTTAACCCAAAACGTAAAAAAATTCAACTTAAAATAAGTTATAAGATTATATAATCATTTAAAGGGAGAAATAAAGCTTTTGAAGGCATAAGTGACTATAAAAGAAGTTTTCTTCTCAATGAATGGTTTTTGCTTCACGTTTCCGAAGGTAAACATTTAATTATAATCTGTTTTAACCCAAAACGTAAAAAAAATTCAACTTAAAATCAATTATGAGATTATATGATCATTTAAAGACATAAATAAAGCTTTTGAAGGCATAATTGACTATAAAAGAAGTTTTCTTCTCTATGAATCGTTTTTGCATCACGTTTCTCGAGGTAAACATTCAATTATAATCTGTTTTAACCCAAAATGTAAAAAAATTCAACTTAAAATAAGTTATAAGATTATATAATCATTTAAAGGGAGAAATAAAGCTTTTGAAGGCATAAGTGACAATAAAAGAAGTTTTCTTCTCAATGAATGCTTTTTCCTTCACGTTTCCCAAGGTAAACATTCAATTATAATCTGTTTTACCTAAAAATGTAAAAAAATTCAACTTAAAATCAATTATGAGATTATATGATCATTTAAAGGCATAAATAAAGCTTTTGAAGGCATAAGTGACTATAAAAGAAGTTTTCTTCTCAATGAATGGTTTTTGCATCACGTTTCCCGAGGTAAACATTCAATTATAATCTGTTTTAACCCAAAACGTAAAAAAATTCAACTTAAAATAAGTTATAAGATTATATAATCATTTAAAGGGAAAAATAAAGCTTTTGAAGGCATAAGTGACTATAAAAGAAGTTTTCTTCTCAATGAATGCTTTTTCCTTCACGTTTCCCGAGGTAAACATTCAATTATAATCTGTTTTAGCAAAAAATGTAAAAAAATTCAACTTAAAATCAATTATGAGATTATATGATCATTTAAAGGCATAAATAAAGCTTTTGAAGGCATAAGTGACTATAAAAGAAGTTTTCTTCTCAATGAATTGTTTTTGCATCACGTTTCTCGAGGTAAACATTCAATTATAATCTTTTTTAACCCAAAATGTAAAAAATTTCAACTTAAAATAGGTTATAAGATTATATAATCACTTAAAAGGAGAAATAAAGCTTTTGAAGGCATAAGTGACTATAAAAGAAGTTTTCTTCTCAATGAATGGTTTTTGCTTCACGTTTCCCGAGGTAAACATTCAATTATAATCTGTTTTAACCCAAAACGTAAAAAAATTCAACTTAAAATAAGTTATAAGATTATATAATCATTTAAAGGGAGAAATAAAGCTTTTGAAGGCATAAGTGACAATAAAAGAAGTTTTCTTCTCAATGAATGCTTTATCCTTCACGTTTCCCAAGATAAACATTCAATTATAATCTGTTTTACCTAAAAATGTAAAAAAATTCAACTTAAAATCAATTATGAGATTATATGATCATTTAAAGGCATAAATAAAGCTTTTGAACGCATAAGTGACTATAAAAAAAGTTTTCTTCTCAATGAATGGTTTTTGCATCACGTTTCCCGAGGAAAATATTCAATTATAATCTGTTTTAACCCAAAACGTAAAAAAATTCAACTTAAAATAAGTTATAAGATTATATAATCATTTAAAGGGAGAAATAAAGCTTTTGAAGGCATAAGTGACTATAAAAGAAGTTTTCTTCTCAATGAATGCTTTTTCCTTCACGTTTCCCGAGGTAAACATTCAATTATAATCTGTTTTAGCAAAAAATGTAAAAAAATTCAACTTAAAATCAATTATGAGATTATATGATCATTTAAAGGCATAAATAAAGCTTTTGAAGGCATAAGTGACTATAAAAGAAGTTTTCTTCTCAATGAATTGTTTTTGCATCACGTTTCTCGAGGTAAACATTCAATTATAATCTTTTTTAACCCAAAATGTAAAAAAATTCAACTTAAAATAGGTTATAAGATTATATAATCATTTAAAAGGAGAAATAAAGCTTTTGAAGGCATAAGTGACTATAAAAGAAGTTTTCTTCTCAATGAATGGTTTTTGCTTCACGTTTCCCGAGGTAAACATTCAATTATAATCTGTTTTACCAAAAAATGTAAAAAAATTCAACTTAAAATAAGTTATAAGATTATATAATCATTTAAAGGGAGAAATAAAGCTTTTGAAGGCATAAGTGACTATAAAAGAAGTTTTCTTCTCAATGAATGGTTTTTGCTTCACGTTTCCCGAGGCAAACATTTAATTATAATCTGTTTTAACCCAAAACGTAAAAAAAATTCAACTTAAAATCAATTATGAGATTATATGATCATTTAAAGGCATAAATAAAGCTTTTGAAGGCATAAGTGACTATAAAAGAAGTTTTCTTCTCAATGAATCGTTTTTGCATCACGTTTCTCGAGGTAAACATTCAATTATAATCTGTTTTAACCCAAAATGTAAAAAAATTCAACTTAAAATAAGTTATAAGATTATATAATCATTTAAAGGGAGAAATAAAGCTTTTGAAGGCATAAGTGACAATAAAAGAAGTTTTCTTCTCAATGAATGCTTTTTCCTTCACGTTTCCCAAGGTAAACATTCAATTATAATCTGTTTTACCTAAAAATATAAAAAAATTCAACTTAAAATCAATTATGAGATTATATGATCATTTAAAGGCATAAATAAAGCTTTTGAAGGCATAAGTGACTATAAAAGAAGTTTTCTTCTCAATGAATGGTTTTTGCTTCACGTTTCCCGAGGTAAACATTCAATTATAATCTGTTTTACCTAAAAATGTAAAAAAATTCAACTTAAAATCAATTATGAGATTATATGATCATTTAAAGGCATAAATAAAGCTTTTGAAGGCATAAGTGACTATAAAAGAAGTTTTCTTCTCAATGAATCGTTTTTGCATCACGTTTCTCGAGGTAAACATTCAATTATAATCTGTTTTAACCCAAAATGTAAAAAAATTCAACTTAAAAGAAGTTATAAGATTATACAATCATTTAAAGGGAGAAATAAAGCTTTTGAAGGCATAAGTGACTATAAAAGAAGTTTTCTTCTCAATGAATGCTTTTTCCTTCACGTTTCCCGAGGTAAACATTCAATTATAATCTGTTTTACCAAAAAATGTAAAAAAATTCAACTTAAAATCAATTATGAGATTATATGATCATTTAAAGGCATAAATAAAGCTTTTGAAGGCATAAGTGACTATAAAAGAAGTTTTCTTCTCAATGAATTATTTTTGCATCACGTTTCTCGAGGTAAACATTCAATTATAATCTGTTTTAACCCAAAATGTAAAAAAATTCAACTTAAAATAGCTTATAAGATTATATAATCATTTAAAAGGAGAAATAAAGCTTTTGAAGGCATAAGTGACTATAAAAGAAGTTTTCTTCTCAATGAATGGTTTTTGCTTCACGTTTCCCGAGGTAAACATTCAATTATAATCTGTTTTAACCCAAAACGTAAAAAAATTCAACTTAAAATAAGTTATAAGATTATATAATCATTTAAAGGGAGAAATAAAGCTTTTGAAGGCATAAGTGACTATAAAAGAAGTTTTCTTCTCAATGAATGGTTTTTGCTTCACGTTTCCGAAGGTAAACATTTAATTATAATCTGTTTTAACCCAAAACGTAAAAAAAATTCAACTTAAAATCAATTATGAGATTATATGATCATTTAAAGACATAAATAAAGCTTTTGAAGGCATAATTGACTATAAAAGAAGTTTTCTTCTCTATGAATCGTTTTTGCATCACGTTTCTCGAGGTAAACATTCAATTATAATCTGTTTTAACCCAAAATGTAAAAAAATTCAACTTAAAATAAGTTATAAGATTATATAATCATTTAAAGGGAGAAATAAAGCTTTTGAAGGCATAAGTGACAATAAAAGAAGTTTTCTTCTCAATGAATGCTTTTTCCTTCACGTTTCCCAAGGTAAACATTCAATTATAATCTGTTTTACCTAAAAATGTAAAAAAATTCAACTTAAAATCAATTATGAGATTATATGATCATTTAAAGGCATAAATAAAGCTTTTGAAGGCATAAGTGACTATAAAAGAAGTTTTCTTCTCAATGAATGGTTTTTGCATCACGTTTCCCGAGGTAAACATTCAATTATAATCTGTTTTAACCCAAAACGTAAAAAAATTCAACTTAAAATAAGTTATAAGATTATATAATCATTTAAAGGGAAAAATAAAGCTTTTGAAGGCATAAGTGACTATAAAAGAAGTTTTCTTCTCAATGAATGCTTTTTCCTTCACGTTTCCCGAGGTAAACATTCAATTATAATCTGTTTTAGCAAAAAATGTAAAAAAATTCAACTTAAAATCAATTATGAGATTATATGATCATTTAAAGGCATAAATAAAGCTTTTGAAGGCATAAGTGACTATAAAAGAAGTTTTCTTCTCAATGAATTGTTTTTGCATCACGTTTCTCGAGGTAAACATTCAATTATAATCTTTTTTAACCCAAAATGTAAAAAATTTCAACTTAAAATAGGTTATAAGATTATATAATCACTTAAAAGGAGAAATAAAGCTTTTGAAGGCATAAGTGACTATAAAAGAAGTTTTCTTCTCAATGAATGGTTTTTGCTTCACGTTTCCCGAGGTAAACATTCAATTATAATCTGTTTTAACCCAAAACGTAAAAAAATTCAACTTAAAATAAGTTATAAGATTATATAATCATTTAAAGGGAGAAATAAAGCTTTTGAAGGCATAAGTGACTATAAAAGAAGTTTTCTTCTCAATGAATGCTTTTTCCTTCACGTTTCCCGAGGTAAACATTCAATTATGATCTGTTTTACCAAAAAATGTAAAAAAATTCAACTTAAAATCAATTATGAGATTATATGATCATTTAAAGACATAAATAAAGCTTTTGAAGGCATAAGTGACTATAAAAGAAGTTTTCTTCTCAATGAATCGTTTTTGCATCACGTTTCTCGAGGTAAACATTCAATTATAATCTGTTTTAACCCAAAATGTAAAAAAATTCAACTTAAAATAAGTTATAAGATTATATAATCATTTAAAGGGAGAAATAAAGCTTTTGAAGGCATAAGTGACTATAAAAGAAGTTTTCTTCTCAATGAATGCTTTTTCCTTCACGTTTCCCAAGGTAAACATTCAATTATAATCTGTTTTACCTAAAAATGTAAAAAAATTCAACTTAAAATCAATTATGAGATTATATGATCATTTAAAGGCATAAATAAAGCTTTTGAAGGCATAAGTGACTATAAAAGAAGTTTTCTTCTCAATGAATCGTTTTTGCATCACGTTTCTCGAGGTAAACATTCAATTATAATCTGTTTTAACCCAAAATGTAAAAAAATTCAACTTAAAATAAGTTATAAGATTATATAATCATTTAAAGGGAGAAATAAAGCTTTTGAAGGCATAAGTGACTATAAAAGAAGTTTTCTTCTCAATGAATGCTTTTTCCTTCACGTTTCCCGAGGTAAACATTCAATTATAATCTGTTTTACCTAAAAATGTAAAAAAATTCAACTTAAAATCAATTATGAGATTATATGATCATTTAAAGGGAGAAATAAAGCTTTTAAAGGCATAAGTGACAATAAAAGAAGTTTTCTTCTCAATGAATGCTTTTTCCTTCACAATTCCCAAGGTAAACATTCAATTATAATCTGTTTTACCTAAAAATGTAAAAAAATTCAACTTAAAATCAATTATGAGATTATATGATCATTTAAAGGCATAAATAAAGCTTTTGAAGGCATAAGTGACTATAAAAGAAGTTTTCTTCTCAATGAATGGTTTTTGCATCACGTTTCCCGAGGTAAACATTCAATTATAATCTGTTTTAACCCAAAACGTAAAAAAATTCAACTTAAAATAAGTTATAAGATTATACAATCATTTAAAGGGAGAAATAAAGCTTTTGAAGGCATAAGTGACTATAAAAGAAGTTTTCTTCTCAATGAATGCTTTTTCCTTCACGTTTCCCGAGGTAAACATTCAATTATAATCTGTTTTACCAAAAAATGTAAAAAAATTCAACTTAAAATCAATTATGAGATTATATGATCATTTAAAGGCATAAATAAAGCTTTTGAAGGCATAAGTGACTATAAAAGAAGTTTTCTTCTCAATGAATGGTTTTTGCATCACGTTTCCCGAGGTAAACATTCAATTATAATCTGTTTTAACCCAAAACGTAAAAAAATTCAACTTAAAATAAGTTATAAGATTATATAATCATTTAAAGGGAGAAATAAAGCTTTTAAAGGCATAAGTGACTATAAAAGAAGTTTTCTTCTCAATGAATGGTTTTTGCTTCACGTTTCCCGAGGTAAACATTCAATTATAATCTGTTTTAACCTAAAACGTAAAAAAATTCAACTTAAAATAAGTTATAAGATTATATAATCATTTAAAGGGAGAAATAAAGCTTTTGAAGGCATAAGTGACTATAAAAGAAGTTTTCTTCTCAATGAATGGTTTTTGCTTCACGTTTCCCGAGGTAAACATTCAATTATAATCTGTTTTAACCCAAAACGTAAAAAAATTCAACTTAAAATAAGTTATAAGATTATATAATCATTTAAAGGGAGAAATAAAGCTTTTGAAGGCATAAGTGACTATAAAAGAAGTTTTCTTCTCAATGAATGGTTTTTGCATCACGTTTCCCGAGGTAAACATTCAATTATAATCTGTTTTAACCGAAAACGTAAAAAAATTCAACTTAAAATAAGTTATAAGATTATATAATCATTTAAAGGGAGAAATAAAGCTTTTGAAGGCATAAGTGACTATAAAAGAAGTTTTCTTCTCAATGAATGCTTTTTCCTTCATGTTTCCCGAGGTAAACATTCAATTATAATCTGTTTTACCAAAAAATGTAAAAAAATTCAACTTAAAATCAATTATGAGATTATATGATCATTTAAAGGCATAAATAAAGCTTTTGAAGGCATAAGTGACTATAAAAGAAGTTTTCTTCTCAATGAATTGTTTTTGCATCACGTTTCTCGAGGTAAACATTCAATTATAATCTGTTTTAACCCAAAATGTAAAAAAATTCAACTTAAAATAGGTTATAAGATTATATAATCATTTAAAAGGAGAAATAAAGCTTTTGAAGGCATAAGTGACTATAAAAGAAGTTTTCTTCTCAATGAATGGTTTTTGCTTCACGTTTCCCGAGGTAAACATTCAATTATAATCTGTTTTACCAAAAAATGTAAAAAAATTCAACTTAAAATAAGTTATAAGATTATATAATCATTTAAAGGGAGAAATAAAGCTTTTGAAGGCATAAGTGACAATAAAAGAAGTTTTCTTCTCAATGAATGCTTTATCCTTCACGTTTCCCAAGATAAACATTCAATTATAATCTGTTTTACCTAAAAATGTAAAAAAATTCAACTTAAAATCAATTATGAGATTATATGA
This sequence comes from Theobroma cacao, assembly GCF_053813885.1. Classification (NCBI taxonomy): domain Eukaryota; kingdom Viridiplantae; phylum Streptophyta; class Magnoliopsida; order Malvales; family Malvaceae; genus Theobroma; species Theobroma cacao. Next base: position 20,184,078 of record NC_142643.1, read on the forward strand.
TCATTTAAAGGCATAAATAAAGCTTTTGAACGCATAAGTGACTATAAAAGAAGTTTTCTTCTCAATGAATGGTTTTTGCATCACGTTTCCCGAGGAAAATATTCAATTATAATCTGTTTTAACCCAAAACGTAAAAAAATTCAACTTAAAATAAGTTATAAGATTATATAATCATTTAAAGGGAGAAATAAAGCTTTTGAAGGCATAAGTGACTATAAAAGAAGTTTTCTTCTCAATGAATGCTTTTTCCTTCACGTTTCCCGAGGTAAACATTCTATTATAATCTGTTTTAGCAAAAAATGTAAAAAAATTCAACTTAAAATCAATTATGAGATTATATGATCATTTAAAGGCATAAATAAAGCTTTTGAAGGCATAAGTGACTATAAAAGAAGTTTTCTTCTCAATGAATTGTTTTTGCATCACGTTTCTCGAGGTAAACATTCAATTATAATCTTTTTTAACCCAAAATGTAAAAAATTTCAACTTAAAATAGGTTATAAGATTATATAATCACTTAAAAGGAGAAATAAAGCTTTTGAAGGCATAAGTGACTATAAAAGAAGTTTTCTTCTCAATGAATGGTTTTTGCTTCACGTTTCCCGAGGTAAACATTCAATTATAATCTGTTTTAACCCAAAACGTAAAAAAATTCAACTTAAAATAAGTTATAAGATTATATAATCATTTAAAGGGAGAAATAAAGCTTTTGAAGGCATAAGTGACAATAAAAGAAGTTTTCTTCTCAATGAATGCTTTATCCTTCACGTTTCCCGAGGTAAACATTCAATTATAATCTGTTTTACCAAAAAATGTAAAAAAATTCAACTTAAAATCAATTATGAGATTATATGATCATTTAAAGGCATAAATAAAGCTTTTGAAGGCATAAGTGACTATAAAAGAAGTTTTCTTCTCAATGAATGCTTTTTCCTTCACGTTTCCCAAGGTAAACATTCAATTATAATCTGTTTTACCTAAAAATGTAAAAAAATTCAACTTAAAATCAATTATGAGATTATATGATCATTTAAAGGCATAAATAAAGCTTTTGAAGGCATAAGTGACTATAAAAGAAGTTTTCTTCTCAATGAATGGTTTTTGCATCACGTTTCCCGAGGTAAACATTCAATTATAATCTGTTTTAACCGAAAACGTAAAAAAATTCAACTTAAAATAAGTTATAAGATTATATAATCATTTAAAGGGAGAAATAAAGCTTTTGAAGGCATAAGTGACTATAAAAGAAGTTTTCTTCTCAATGAATGCTTTTTCCTTCACGTTTCCCGAGGTAAACATTCAATTATAATCTGTTTTACCAAAAAATGTAAAAAAATTCAACTTAAAATCAATTATGAGATTATATGATCATTTAAAGGCATAAATAAAGCTTTTGAAGGCATAAGTGACTATAAAAGAAGTTTTCTTCTCAATGAATTGTTTTTGCATCACGTTTCTCGAGGTAAACATTCAATTATAATCTGTTTTAACCCAAAATGTAAAAAAATTCAACTTAAAATAGGTTATAAGATTATATAATCATTTAAAAGGAGAAATAAAGCTTTTGAAGGCATAAGTGACTATAAAAGAAGTTTTCTTCTCAATGAATGGTTTTTGCTTCACGTTTCCCGAGGTAAACATTCAATTATAATCTGTTTTACCAAAAAATGTAAAAAAATTCAACTTAAAATAAGTTATAAGATTATATAATCATTTAAAGGGAGAAATAAAGCTTTTGAAGGCATAAGTGACAATAAAAGAAGTTTTCTTCTCAATGAATGCTTTATCCTTCACGTTTCCCAAGATAAACATTCAATTATAATCTGTTTTACCTAAAAATGTAAAAAAATTCAACTTAAAATCAATTATGAGATTATATGATCATTTAAAGGCATAAATAAAGCTTTTGAACGCATAAGTGACTATAAAAAAAGTTTTCTTCTCAATGAATGGTTTTTGCATCACGTTTCCCGAGGAAAATATTCAATTATAATCTGTTTTAACCCAAAACGTAAAAAAATTCAACTTAAAATAAGTTATAAGATTATATAATCATTTAAAGGGAGAAATAAAGCTTTTGAAGGCATAAGTGACTATAAAAGAAGTTTTCTTCTCAATGAATGCTTTTTCCTTCACGTTTCCTGAGGTAAACATTCAATTATAATCTGTTTTAGCAAAAAATGTAAAAAAATTCAACTTAAAATCAATTATGAGATTATATGATCATTTAAAGGCATAAATAAAGCTTTTGAAGGCATAAGTGACTATAAAAGAAGTTTTCTTCTCAATGAATTGTTTTTGCATCACGTTTCTCGAGGTAAACATTCAATTATAATCTTTTTTAACCCAAAATGTAAAAAAATTCAACTTAAAATAGGTTATAAGATTATATAATCATTTAAAAGGAGAAATAAAGCTTTTGAAGGCATAAGTGACTATAAAAGAAGTTTTCTTCTCAATGAATGGTTTTTGCTTCACGTTTCCCGAGGTAAACATTCAATTATAATCTGTTTTACCAAAAAATGTAAAAAAATTCAACTTAAAATAAGTTATAAGATTATATAATCATTTAAAGGGAGAAATAAAGCTTTTGAAGGCATAAGTGACTATAAAAGAAGTTTTCTTCTCAATGAATGGTTTTTGCTTCACGTTTCCCGAGGCAAACATTTAATTATAATCTGTTTTAACCCAAAACGTAAAAAAAATTCAACTTAAAATCAATTATGAGATTATATGATCATTTAAAGGCATAAATAAAGCTTTTGAAGGCATAAGTGACTATAAAAGAAGTTTTCTTCTCAATGAATCGTTTTTGCATCACGTTTCTCGAGGTAAACATTCAATTATAATCTGTTTTAACCCAAAATGTAAAAAAATTCAACTTAAAATAAGTTATAAGATTATATAATCATTTAAAGGGAGAAATAAAGCTTTTGAAGGCATAAGTGACAATAAAAGAAGTTTTCTTCTCAATGAATGCTTTTTCCTTCACGTTTCCCAAGGTAAACATTCAATTATAATCTGTTTTACCTAAAAATATAAAAAAATTCAACTTAAAATCAATTATGAGATTATATGATCATTTAAAGGCATAAATAAAGCTTTTGAAGGCATAAGTGACTATAAAAGAAGTTTTCTTCTCAATGAATGGTTTTTGCTTCACGTTTCCCGAGGTAAACATTCAATTATAATCTGTTTTACCTAAAAATGTAAAAAAATTCAACTTAAAATCAATTATGAGATTATATGATCATTTAAAGGCATAAATAAAGCTTTTGAAGGCATAAGTGACTATAAAAGAAGTTTTCTTCTCAATGAATCGTTTTTGCATCACGTTTCTCGAGGTAAACATTCAATTATAATCTGTTTTAACCCAAAATGTAAAAAAATTCAACTTAAAAGAAGTTATAAGATTATACAATCATTTAAAGGGAGAAATAAAGCTTTTGAAGGCATAAGTGACTATAAAAGAAGTTTTCTTCTCAATGAATGCTTTTTCCTTCACGTTTCCCGAGGTAAACATTCAATTATAATCTGTTTTACCAAAAAATGTAAAAAAATTCAACTTAAAATCAATTATGAGATTATATGATCATTTAAAGGCATAAATAAAGCTTTTGAAGGCATAAGTGACTATAAAAGAAGTTTTCTTCTCAATGAATTATTTTTGCATCACGTTTCTCGAGGTAAACATTCAATTATAATCTGTTTTAACCCAAAATGTAAAAAAATTCAACTTAAAATAGCTTATAAGATTATATAATCATTTAAAAGGAGAAATAAAGCTTTTGAAGGCATAAGTGACTATAAAAGAAGTTTTCTTCTCAATGAATGGTTTTTGCTTCACGTTTCCCGAGGTAAACATTCAATTATAATCTGTTTTAACCCAAAACGTAAAAAAATTCAACTTAAAATAAGTTATAAGATTATATAATCATTTAAAGGGAGAAATAAAGCTTTTGAAGGCATAAGTGACTATAAAAGAAGTTTTCTTCTCAATGAATGGTTTTTGCTTCACGTTTCCGAAGGTAAACATTTAATTATAATCTGTTTTAACCCAAAACGTAAAAAAAATTCAACTTAAAATCAATTATGAGATTATATGATCATTTAAAGACATAAATAAAGCTTTTGAAGGCATAATTGACTATAAAAGAAGTTTTCTTCTCTATGAATCGTTTTTGCATCACGTTTCTCGAGGTAAACATTCAATTATAATCTGTTTTAACCCAAAATGTAAAAAAATTCAACTTAAAATAAGTTATAAGATTATATAATCATTTAAAGGGAGAAATAAAGCTTTTGAAGGCATAAGTGACAATAAAAGAAGTTTTCTTCTCAATGAATGCTTTTTCCTTCACGTTTCCCAAGGTAAACATTCAATTATAATCTGTTTTACCTAAAAATGTAAAAAAATTCAACTTAAAATCAATTATGAGATTATATGATCATTTAAAGGCATAAATAAAGCTTTTGAAGGCATAAGTGACTATAAAAGAAGTTTTCTTCTCAATGAATGGTTTTTGCATCACGTTTCCCGAGGTAAACATTCAATTATAATCTGTTTTAACCCAAAACGTAAAAAAATTCAACTTAAAATAAGTTATAAGATTATATAATCATTTAAAGGGAAAAATAAAGCTTTTGAAGGCATAAGTGACTATAAAAGAAGTTTTCTTCTCAATGAATGCTTTTTCCTTCACGTTTCCTGAGGTAAACATTCAATTATAATCTGTTTTAGCAAAAAATGTAAAAAAATTCAACTTAAAATCAATTATGAGATTATATGATCATTTAAAGGCATAAATAAAGCTTTTGAAGGCATAAGTGACTATAAAAGAAGTTTTCTTCTCAATGAATTGTTTTTGCATCACGTTTCTCGAGGTAAACATTCAATTATAATCTTTTTTAACCCAAAATGTAAAAAATTTCAACTTAAAATAGGTTATAAGATTATATAATCACTTAAAAGGAGAAATAAAGCTTTTGAAGGCATAAGTGACTATAAAAGAAGTTTTCTTCTCAATGAATGGTTTTTGCTTCACGTTTCCCGAGGTAAACATTCAATTATAATCTGTTTTAACCCAAAACGTAAAAAAATTCAACTTAAAATAAGTTATAAGATTATATAATCATTTAAAGGGAGAAATAAAGCTTTTGAAGGCATAAGTGACAATAAAAGAAGTTTTCTTCTCAATGAATGCTTTATCCTTCACGTTTCCCAAGATAAACATTCAATTATAATCTGTTTTACCTAAAAATGTAAAAAAATTCAACTTAAAATCAATTATGAGATTATATGATCATTTAAAGGCATAAATAAAGCTTTTGAACGCATAAGTGACTATAAAAAAAGTTTTCTTCTCAATGAATGGTTTTTGCATCACGTTTCCCGAGGAAAATATTCAATTATAATCTGTTTTAACCCAAAACGTAAAAAAATTCAACTTAAAATAAGTTATAAGATTATATAATCATTTAAAGGGAGAAATAAAGCTTTTGAAGGCATAAGTGACTATAAAAGAAGTTTTCTTCTCAATGAATGCTTTTTCCTTCACGTTTCCCGAGGTAAACATTCAATTATAATCTGTTTTAGCAAAAAATGTAAAAAAATTCAACTTAAAATCAATTATGAGATTATATGATCATTTAAAGGCATAAATAAAGCTTTTGAAGGCATAAGTGACTATAAAAGAAGTTTTCTTCTCAATGAATTGTTTTTGCATCACGTTTCTCGAGGTAAACATTCAATTATAATCTTTTTTAACCCAAAATGTAAAAAAATTCAACTTAAAATAGGTTATAAGATTATATAATCATTTAAAAGGAGAAATAAAGCTTTTGAAGGCATAAGTGACTATAAAAGAAGTTTTCTTCTCAATGAATGGTTTTTGCTTCACGTTTCCCGAGGTAAACATTCAATTATAATCTGTTTTACCAAAAAATGTAAAAAAATTCAACTTAAAATAAGTTATAAGATTATATAATCATTTAAAGGGAGAAATAAAGCTTTTGAAGGCATAAGTGACTATAAAAGAAGTTTTCTTCTCAATGAATGGTTTTTGCTTCACGTTTCCCGAGGCAAACATTTAATTATAATCTGTTTTAACCCAAAACGTAAAAAAAATTCAACTTAAAATCAATTATGAGATTATATGATCATTTAAAGGCATAAATAAAGCTTTTGAAGGCATAAGTGACTATAAAAGAAGTTTTCTTCTCAATGAATCGTTTTTGCATCACGTTTCTCGAGGTAAACATTCAATTATAATCTGTTTTAACCCAAAATGTAAAAAAATTCAACTTAAAATAAGTTATAAGATTATATAATCATTTAAAGGGAGAAATAAAGCTTTTGAAGGCATAAGTGACAATAAAAGAAGTTTTCTTCTCAATGAATGCTTTTTCCTTCACGTTTCCCAAGGTAAACATTCAATTATAATCTGTTTTACCTAAAAATATAAAAAAATTCAACTTAAAATCAATTATGAGATTATATGATCATTTAAAGGCATAAATAAAGCTTTTGAAGGCATAAGTGACTATAAAAGAAGTTTTCTTCTCAATGAATGGTTTTTGCTTCACGTTTCCCGAGGTAAACATTCAATTATAATCTGTTTTACCTAAAAATGTAAAAAAATTCAACTTAAAATCAATTATGAGATTATATGATCATTTAAAGGCATAAATAAAGCTTTTGAAGGCATAAGTGACTATAAAAGAAGTTTTCTTCTCAATGAATCGTTTTTGCATCACGTTTCTCGAGGTAAACATTCAATTATAATCTGTTTTAACCCAAAATGTAAAAAAATTCAACTTAAAAGAAGTTATAAGATTATACAATCATTTAAAGGGAGAAATAAAGCTTTTGAAGGCATAAGTGACTATAAAAGAAGTTTTCTTCTCAATGAATGCTTTTTCCTTCACGTTTCCCGAGGTAAACATTCAATTATAATCTGTTTTACCAAAAAATGTAAAAAAATTCAACTTAAAATCAATTATGAGATTATATGATCATTTAAAGGCATAAATAAAGCTTTTGAAGGCATAAGTGACTATAAAAGAAGTTTTCTTCTCAATGAATTATTTTTGCATCACGTTTCTCGAGGTAAACATTCAATTATAATCTGTTTTAACCCAAAATGTAAAAAAATTCAACTTAAAATAGCTTATAAGATTATATAATCATTTAAAAGGAGAAATAAAGCTTTTGAAGGCATAAGTGACTATAAAAGAAGTTTTCTTCTCAATGAATGGTTTTTGCTTCACGTTTCCCGAGGTAAACATTCAATTATAATCTGTTTTAACCCAAAACGTAAAAAAATTCAACTTAAAATAAGTTATAAGATTATATAATCATTTAAAGGGAGAAATAAAGCTTTTGAAGGCATAAGTGACTATAAAAGAAGTTTTCTTCTCAATGAATGGTTTTTGCTTCACGTTTCCGAAGGTAAACATTTAATTATAATCTGTTTTAACCCAAAACGTAAAAAAAATTCAACTTAAAATCAATTATGAGATTATATGATCATTTAAAGACATAAATAAAGCTTTTGAAGGCATAATTGACTATAAAAGAAGTTTTCTTCTCTATGAATCGTTTTTGCATCACGTTTCTCGAGGTAAACATTCAATTATAATCTGTTTTAACCCAAAATGTAAAAAAATTCAACTTAAAATAAGTTATAAGATTATATAATCATTTAAAGGGAGAAATAAAGCTTTTGAAGGCATAAGTGACAATAAAAGAAGTTTTCTTCTCAATGAATGCTTTTTCCTTCACGTTTCCCAAGGTAAACATTCAATTATAATCTGTTTTACCTAAAAATGTAAAAAAATTCAACTTAAAATCAATTATGAGATTATATGATCATTTAAAGGCATAAATAAAGCTTTTGAAGGCATAAGTGACTATAAAAGAAGTTTTCTTCTCAATGAATGGTTTTTGCATCACGTTTCCCGAGGTAAACATTCAATTATAATCTGTTTTAACCCAAAACGTAAAAAAATTCAACTTAAAATAAGTTATAAGATTATATAATCATTTAAAGGGAAAAATAAAGCTTTTGAAGGCATAAGTGACTATAAAAGAAGTTTTCTTCTCAATGAATGCTTTTTCCTTCACGTTTCCCGAGGTAAACATTCAATTATAATCTGTTTTAGCAAAAAATGTAAAAAAATTCAACTTAAAATCAATTATGAGATTATATGATCATTTAAAGGCATAAATAAAGCTTTTGAAGGCATAAGTGACTATAAAAGAAGTTTTCTTCTCAATGAATTGTTTTTGCATCACGTTTCTCGAGGTAAACATTCAATTATAATCTTTTTTAACCCAAAATGTAAAAAAATTCAACTTAAAATAGGTTATAAGATTATATAATCATTTAAAAGGAGAAATAAAGCTTTTGAAGGCATAAGTGACTATAAAAGAAGTTTTCTTCTCAATGAATGGTTTTTGCTTCACGTTTCCCGAGGTAAACATTCAATTATAATCTGTTTTAACCCAAAACGTAAAAAAATTCAACTTAAAATAAGTTATAAGATTATATAATCATTTAAAGGGAGAAATAAAGCTTTTGAAGGCATAAGTGACTATAAAAGAAGTTTTCTTCTCAATGAATGGTTTTTGCTTCACGTTTCCCGAGGTAAACATTTAATTATAATCTGTTTTAACCCAAAACGTAAAAAAAATTCAACTTAAAATCAATTATGAGATTATCTGATCATTTAAAGGCATAAATAAAGCTTTTGAAGGCATAAGTGACTATAAAAGAAGTTTTCTTCTCAATGAATTGTTTTTGCATCACGTTTCTCGAGGTAAACATTCAATTATAATCTTTTTTAACCCAAAATGTAAAAAAATTCAACTTAAAATAGGTTATAAGATTATATAATCATTTAAAAGGAGAAATTAAGCTTTTGAAGGCATAAGTGACTATAAAAGAAGTTTTCTTCTCAATGAATGGTTTTTGCTTCATGTTTCCCGAGGTAAACATTCAATTATAATCTGTTTTAACCCAAAACGTAAAAAAATTCAACTTAAAATAAGTTATAAGATTATATAATCATTTAAAGGGAGAAATAAAGCTTTTGAAGGCATAAGTGACTATTAAAGAAGTTTTCTTCTCAATGAATGCTTTTTCCTTCACGTTTCCCGAGGTAAACATTCAATTATATTCTGTTTTACCAAAAAATGTAAAAAAATTCAACTTAAAATCAATTATGAGATTATATGATCATTTAAAGGCATAAATAAAGCTTTTGAAGGCATAAGTGACTATAAAAGAAGTTTTCTTCTCAATGAATGGTTTTTGCTTCACGTTTCCCGAGGTAAACATTCAATTATAATCTGTTTTACCAAAAAATGTAAAAAAATTCAACTTAAAATAAGTTATAAGATTATATAATCATTTAAAGGGAGAAATAAAGCTTTTGAAGGCATAAGTGACAATAAAAGAAGTTTTCTTCTCAATGAATGCTTTATCCTTCACGTTTCCCGAGGTAAACATTCAATTATAATCTGTTTTACCAAAAAATGTAAAAAAATTCAACTTAAAATCAATTATGAGATTATATGATCATTTAAAGGCATAAATAAAGCTTTTGAAGGCATAAGTGACTATAAAAGAAGTTTTCTTCTCAATGAATGGTTTTTGCATCACGTTTCCTGAGGTAAACATTCAATTATAATCTGTTTTAACCCAAAACATAAAAAAATTCAACTTAAAATAAGTTATAAGATTATATAATCATTTAAAGGGAGAAATAAAGCTTTTGAAGGCATAAGTGACTATAAAAGAAGTTTTCTTCTCAATGAATGGTTTTTGCATCACGTTTCCCGAGGTAAACATTCAATTATAATCTGTTTTAACCCAAATTGTAAAAAAATTCAACTTAAAATAAGTTATAAGATTATATAATCATTTAAAGGGAGAAATAAAGCTTTTGAAGGCATAAGTGACAATAAAAGAAGTTTTCTTCTCAATGAATGCTTTATCCTTCACGTTTCCCGAGGTAAACATTCAATTATAATCTGTTTTACCAAAAAATGTAAAAAAATTCAACTTAAAATCAATTATGAGATTATATGATCATTTAAAGGCATAAATAAAGTTTTTGAAGGCATAAGTGACTATAAAAGAAGTTTTCTTCTCAATGAATGCTTTTTCCTTCACGTTTCCCAAGGTAAACATTCAATTATAATCTGTTTTACCTAAAAATGTAAAAAAATTCAACTTAAAATCAATTATGAGATTATATGATCATTTAAAGGCATAAATAAAGCTTTTGAAGGCATAAGTGACTATAAAAGAAGTTTTCTTCTCAATGAATGGTTTTTGCATCACGTTTCCCGAGGTAAACATTCAATTATAATCTGTTTTAACCGAAAACGTAAAAAAATTCAACTTAAAATAAGTTATAAGATTATATAATCATTTAAAGGGAGAAATAAAGCTTTTGAAGGCATAAGTGACTATAAAAGAAGTTTTCTTCTCAATGAATGCTTTTTCCTTCACGTTTCCCGAGGTAAACATTCAATTATAATCTGTTTTACCAAAAAATGTAAAAAAATTCAACTTAAAATCAATTATGAGATTATATGATCATTTAAAGGCATAAATAAAGCTTTTGAAGGCATAAGTGACTATAAAAGAAGTTTTCTTCTCAATGAATGGTTTTTGCATCACGTTTCTCGAGGTAAACATTCAATTATAATCTGTTTTAACCCAAAATGTAAAAAAATTCAACTTAAAATAGGTTATAAGATTATATAATCATTTAAAAGGAGAAATAAAGCTTTTGAAGGCATAAGTGACTATAAAAGAAGTTTTCTTCTCAATGAATGGTTTTTGCTTCACGTTTCCCGAAGTAAACATTCAATTATAATCTGTTTTACCAAAAAATGTAAAAAAATTCAACTTAAAATAAGTTATAAGATTATATAATCATTTAAAGGGAGAAATAAAGCTTTTGAAGGCATAAGTGACAATAAAAGAAGTTTTCTTCTCAATGAATGCTTTATCCTTCACGTTTCCCAAGATAAACATTCAATTATAATCTGTTTTACCTAAAAATGTAAAAAAATTCAACTTAAAATCAATTATGAGATTATATGATCATTTAAAGGCATAAATAAAGCTTTTGAACGCATAAGTGACTATAAAAGAAGTTTTCTTCTCAATGAATGGTTTTTGCATCACGTTTCCCGAGGAAAATATTCAATTATAATCTGTTTTAACCCAAAACGTAAAAAAATTCAACTTAAAATAAGTTATAAGATTATATAATCATTTAAAGGGAGAAATAAAGCTTTTGAAGGCATAAGTGACTATAAAAGAAGTTTTCTTCTCAATGAATGCTTTTTCCTTCACGTTTCCCGAGGTAAACATTCTATTATAATCTGTTTTAGCAAAAAATGTAAAAAAATTCAACTTAAAATCAATTATGAGATTATATGATCATTTAAAGGCATAAATAAAGCTTTTGAAGGCATAAGTGACTATAAAAGAAGTTTTCTTCTCAATGAATTGTTTTTGCATCACGTTTCTCGAGGTAAACATTCAATTATAATCTTTTTTAACCCAAAATGTAAAAAATTTCAACTTAAAATAGGTTATAAGATTATATAATCACTTAAAAGGAGAAATAAAGCTTTTGAAGGCATAAGTGACTATAAAAGAAGTTTTCTTCTCAATGAATGGTTTTTGCTTCACGTTTCCCGAGGTAAACATTTAATTATTATCTGTTTTAACCCAAAACGTAAAAAAAATTCAACTTAAAATCAATTATGAGATTATATGATCATTTAAAGGCATAAATAAAGCTTTTGAAGGCATTAGTGACTATAAAAGAAGTTTTCTTCTCAATGAATGCTTTATCCTTCACGTTTCCCGAGGTAAACATTCAATTATAATCTGTTTTACCAAAAAATGTAAAAAAATTCAACTTAAAATCAATTATGAGATTATATGATCATTTAAAGGCATAAATAAAGCTTTTGAAGGCATAAGTGACTATAAAAGAAGTTTTCTTCTCAATGAATGCTTTTTCCTTCACGTTTCCCAAGGTAAACATTCAATTATAATCTGTTTTACCTAAAAATGTAAAAAAATTCAACTTAAAATCAATTATGAGATTATATGATCATTTAAAGGCATAAATAAAGCTTTTGAAGGCATAAGTGACTATAAAAGAAGTTTTCTTCTCAATGAATGGTTTTTGCATCACGTTTCCCGAGGTAAACATTCAATTATAATCTGTTTTAACCGAAAACGTAAAAAAATTCAACTTAAAATAAGTTATAAGATTATATAATCATTTAAAGGGAGAAATAAAGCTTTTGAAGGCATAAGTGACTATAAAAGAAGTTTTCTTCTCAATGAATGCTTTTTCCTTCACGTTTCCCGAGGTAAACATTCAATTATAATCTGTTTTACCAAAAAATGTAAAAAAATTCAACTTAAAATCAATTATGAGATTATATGATCATTTAAAGGCATAAATAAAGCTTTTGAAGGCATAAGTGACTATAAAAGAAGTTTTCTTCTCAATGAATTGTTTTTGCATCACGTTTCTCGAGGTAAACATTCAATTATAATCTGTTTTAACCCAAAATGTAAAAAAATTCAACTTAAAATAGGTTATAAGATTATATAATCATTTAAAAGGAGAAATAAAGCTTTTGAAGGCATAAGTGACTATAAAAGAAGTTTTCTTCTCAATGAATGGTTTTTGCTTCACGTTTCCCGAGGTAAACATTCAATTATAATCTGTTTTACCAAAAAATGTAAAAAAATTCAACTTAAAATAAGTTATAAGATTATATAATCATTTAAAGGGAGAAATAAAGCTTTTGAAGGCATAAGTGACAATAAAAGAAGTTTTCTTCTCAATGAATGCTTTATCCTTCACGTTTCCCAAGATAAACATTCAATTATAATCTGTTTTACCTAAAAATGTAAAAAAATTCAACTTAAAATCAATTATGAGATTATATGATCATTTAAAGGCATAAATAAAGCTTTTGAACGCATAAGTGACTATAAAAAAAGTTTTCTTCTCAATGAATGGTTTTTGCATCACGTTTCCCGAGGAAAATATTCAATTATAATCTGTTTTAACCCAAAACGTAAAAAAATTCAACTTAAAATAAGTTATAAGATTATATAATCATTTAAAGGGAGAAATAAAGCTTTTGAAGGCATAAGTGACTATAAAAGAAGTTTTCTTCTCAATGAATGCTTTTTCCTTCACGTTTCCCGAGGTAAACATTCAATTATAATCTGTTTTAGCAAAAAATGTAAAAAAATTCAACTTAAAATCAATTATGAGATTATATGATCATTTAAAGGCATAAATAAAGCTTTTGAAGGCATAAGTGACTATAAAAGAAGTTTTCTTCTCAATGAATTGTTTTTGCATCACGTTTCTCGAGGTAAACATTCAATTATAATCTTTTTTAACCCAAAATGTAAAAAAATTCAACTTAAAATAGGTTATAAGATTATATAATCATTTAAAAGGAGAAATAAAGCTTTTGAAGGCATAAGTGACTATAAAAGAAGTTTTCTTCTCAATGAATGGTTTTTGCTTCACGTTTCCCGAGGTAAACATTCAATTATAATCTGTTTTACCAAAAAATGTAAAAAAATTCAACTTAAAATAAGTTATAAGATTATATAATCATTTAAAGGGAGAAATAAAGCTTTTGAAGGCATAAGTGACTATAAAAGAAGTTTTCTTCTCAATGAATGGTTTTTGCTTCACGTTTCCCGAGGCAAACATTTAATTATAATCTGTTTTAACCCAAAACGTAAAAAAAATTCAACTTAAAATCAATTATGAGATTATATGATCATTTAAAGGCATAAATAAAGCTTTTGAAGGCATAAGTGACTATAAAAGAAGTTTTCTTCTCAATGAATCGTTTTTGCATCACGTTTCTCGAGGTAAACATTCAATTATAATCTGTTTTAACCCAAAATGTAAAAAAATTCAACTTAAAATAAGTTATAAGATTATATAATCATTTAAAGGGAGAAATAAAGCTTTTGAAGGCATAAGTGACAATAAAAGAAGTTTTCTTCTCAATGAATGCTTTTTCCTTCACGTTTCCCAAGGTAAACATTCAATTATAATCTGTTTTACCTAAAAATGTAAAAAAATTCAACTTAAAATCAATTATGAGATTATATGATCATTTAAAGGCATAAATAAAGCTTTTGAAGGCATAAGTGACTATAAAAGAAGTTTTCTTCTCAATGAATGGTTTTTGCTTCACGTTTCCCGAGGTAAACATTCAATTATAATCTGTTTTACCTAAAAATGTAAAAAAATTCAACTTAAAATCAATTATGAGATTATATGATCATTTAAAGGCATAAATAAAGCTTTTGAAGGCATAAGTGACTATAAAAGAAGTTTTCTTCTCAATGAATCGTTTTTGCATCACGTTTCTCGAGGTAAACATTCAATTATAATCTGTTTTAACCCAAAATGTAAAAAAATTCAACTTAAAAGAAGTTATAAGATTATACAATCATTTAAAGGGAGAAATAAAGCTTTTGAAGGCATAAGTGACTATAAAAGAAGTTTTCTTCTCAATGAATGCTTTTTCCTTCACGTTTCCCGAGGTAAACATTCAATTATAATCTGTTTTACCAAAAAATGTAAAAAAATTCAACTTAAAATCAATTATGAGATTATATGATCATTTAAAGGCATAAATAAAGCTTTTGAAGGCATAAGTGACTATAAAAGAAGTTTTCTTCTCAATGAATTATTTTTGCATCACGTTTCTCGAGGTAAACATTCAATTATAATCTGTTTTAACCCAAAATGTAAAAAAATTCAACTTAAAATAGCTTATAAGATTATATAATCATTTAAAAGGAGAAATAAAGCTTTTGAAGGCATAAGTGACTATAAAAGAAGTTTTCTTCTCAATGAATGGTTTTTGCTTCACGTTTCCCGAGGTAAACATTCAATTATAATCTGTTTTAACCCAAAACGTAAAAAAATTCAACTTAAAATAAGTTATAAGATTATATAATCATTTAAAGGGAGAAATAAAGCTTTTGAAGGCATAAGTGACTATAAAAGAAGTTTTCTTCTCAATGAATGGTTTTTGCTTCACGTTTCCGAAGGTAAACATTTAATTATAATCTGTTTTAACCCAAAACGTAAAAAAAATTCAACTTAAAATCAATTATGAGATTATATGATCATTTAAAGACATAAATAAAGCTTTTGAAGGCATAAGTGACTATAAAAGAAGTTTTCTTCTCTATGAATCGTTTTTGCATCACGTTTCTCGAGGTAAACATTCAATTATAATCTGTTTTAACCCAAAATGTAAAAAAATTCAACTTAAAATAAGTTATAAGATTATATAATCATTTAAAGGGAGAAATAAAGCTTTTGAAGGCATAAGTGACAATAAAAGAAGTTTTCTTCTCAATGAATGCTTTTTCCTTCACGTTTCCCAAGGTAAACATTCAATTATAATCTGTTTTACCTAAAAATGTAAAAAAATTCAACTTAAAATCAATTATGAGATTATATGATCATTTAAAGGCATAAATAAAGCTTTTGAAGGCATAAGTGACTATAAAAGAAGTTTTCTTCTCAATGAATGGTTTTTGCATCACGTTTCCCGAGGTAAACATTCAATTATAATCTGTTTTAACCCAAAACGTAAAAAAATTCAACTTAAAATAAGTTATAAGATTATATAATCATTTAAAGGGAAAAATAAAGCTTTTGAAGGCATAAGTGACTATAAAAGAAGTTTTCTTCTCAATGAATGCTTTTTCCTTCACGTTTCCCGAGGTAAACATTCAATTATAATCTGTTTTAGCAAAAAATGTAAAAAAATTCAACTTAAAATCAATTATGAGATTATATGATCATTTAAAGGCATAAATAAAGCTTTTGAAGGCATAAGTGACTATAAAAGAAGTTTTCTTCTCAATGAATTGTTTTTGCATCACGTTTCTCGAGGTAAACATTCAATTATAATCTTTTTTAACCCAAAATGTAAAAAAATTCAACTTAAAATAGGTTATAAGATTATATAATCATTTAAAAGGAGAAATAAAGCTTTTGAAGGCATAAGTGACTATAAAAGAAGTTTTCTTCTCAATGAATGGTTTTTGCTTCACGTTTCCCGAGGTAAACATTCAATTATAATCTGTTTTAACCCAAAACGTAAAAAAATTCAACTTAAAATAAGTTATAAGATTATATAATCATTTAAAGGGAGAAATAAAGCTTTTGAAGGCATAAGTGACTATAAAAGAAGTTTTCTTCTCAATGAATGCTTTTTCCTTCACGTTTCCCGAGGTAAACATTCAATTATGATCTGTTTTACCAAAAAATGTAAAAAAATTCAACTTAAAATCAATTATGAGATTATATGATCATTTAAAGACATAAATAAAGCTTTTGAAGGCATAAGTGACTATAAAAGAAGTTTTCTTCTCAATGAATCGTTTTTGCATCACGTTTCTCGAGGTAAACATTCAATTATAATCTGTTTTAACCCAAAATGTAAAAAAATTCAACTTAAAATAAGTTATAAGATTATATAATCATTTAAAGGGAGAAATAAAGCTTTTGAAGGCATAAGTGACTATAAAAGAAGTTTTCTTCTCAATGAATGCTTTTTCCTTCACGTTTCCCAAGGTAAACATTCAATTATAATCTGTTTTACCTAAAAATGTAAAAAAATTCAACTTAAAATCAATTATGAGATTATATGATCATTTAAAGGCATAAATAAAGCTTTTGAAGGCATAAGTGACTATAAAAGAAGTTTTCTTCTCAATGAATCGTTTTTGCATCACGTTTCTCGAGGTAAACATTCAATTATAATCTGTTTTAACCCAAAATGTAAAAAAATTCAACTTAAAATAAGTTATAAGATTATATAATCATTTAAAGGGAGAAATAAAGCTTTTGAAGGCATAAGTGACTATAAAAGAAGTTTTCTTCTCAATGAATGCTTTTTCCTTCACGTTTCCCGAGGTAAACATTCAATTATAATCTGTTTTACCTAAAAATGTAAAAAAATTCAACTTAAAATCAATTATGAGATTATATGATCATTTAAAGGGAGAAATAAAGCTTTTAAAGGCATAAGTGACAATAAAAGAAGTTTTCTTCTCAATGAATGCTTTTTCCTTCACAATTCCCAAGGTAAACATTCAATTATAATCTGTTTTACCTAAAAATGTAAAAAAATTCAACTTAAAATCAATTATGAGATTATATGATCATTTAAAGGCATAAATAAAGCTTTTGAAGGCATAAGTGACTATAAAAGAAGTTTTCTTCTCAATGAATGGTTTTTGCATCACGTTTCCCGAGGTAAACATTCAATTATAATCTGTTTTAACCCAAAACGTAAAAAAATTCAACTTAAAATAAGTTATAAGATTATACAATCATTTAAAGGGAGAAATAAAGCTTTTGAAGGCATAAGTGACTATAAAAGAAGTTTTCTTCTCAATGAATGCTTTTTCCTTCACGTTTCCCGAGGTAAACATTCAATTATAATCTGTTTTACCAAAAAATGTAAAAAAATTCAACTTAAAATCAATTATGAGATTATATGATCATTTAAAGGCATAAATAAAGCTTTTGAAGGCATAAGTGACTATAAAAGAAGTTTTCTTCTCAATGAATGGTTTTTGCATCACGTTTCCCGAGGTAAACATTCAATTATAATCTGTTTTAACCCAAAACGTAAAAAAATTCAACTTAAAATAAGTTATAAGATTATATAATCATTTAAAGGGAGAAATAAAGCTTTTAAAGGCATAAGTGACTATAAAAGAAGTTTTCTTCTCAATGAATGGTTTTTGCTTCACGTTTCCCGAGGTAAACATTCAATTATAATCTGTTTTAACCTAAAACGTAAAAAAATTCAACTTAAAATAAGTTATAAGATTATATAATCATTTAAAGGGAGAAATAAAGCTTTTGAAGGCATAAGTGACTATAAAAGAAGTTTTCTTCTCAATGAATGGTTTTTGCTTCACGTTTCCCGAGGTAAACATTCAATTATAATCTGTTTTAACCCAAAACGTAAAAAAATTCAACTTAAAATAAGTTATAAGATTATATAATCATTTAAAGGGAGAAATAAAGCTTTTGAAGGCATAAGTGACTATAAAAGAAGTTTTCTTCTCAATGAATGGTTTTTGCTTCACGTTTCCCGAGGCAAACATTTAATTATAATCTGTTTTAACCCAAAACGTAAAAAAAATTCAACTTAAAATCAATTATGAGATTATATGATCATTTAAAGGCATAAATAAAGCTTTTGAAGGCATAAGTGACTATAAAAGAAGTTTTCTTCTCAATGAATCGTTTTTGCATCACGTTTCTCGAGGTAAACATTCAATTATAATCTGTTTTAACCCAAAATGTAAAAAAATTCAACTTAAAATAAGTTATAAGATTATATAATCATTTAAAGGGAGAAATAAAGCTTTTGAAGGCATAAGTGACAATAAAAGAAGTTTTCTTCTCAATGAATGCTTTTTCCTTCACGTTTCCCAAGGTAAACATTCAATTATAATCTGTTTTACCTAAAAATGTAAAAAAATTCAACTTAAAATCAATTATGAGATTATATGATCATTTAAAGGCATAAATAAAGCTTTTGAAGGCATAAGTGACTATAAAAGAAGTTTTCTTCTCAATGAATGGTTTTTGCTTCACGTTTCCCGAGGTAAACATTCAATTATAATCTGTTTTACCTAAAAATGTAAAAAAATTCAACTTAAAATCAATTATGAGATTATATGATCATTTAAAGGCATAAATAAAGCTTTTGAAGGCATAAGTGACTATAAAAGAAGTTTTCTTCTCAATGAATCGTTTTTGCATCACGTTTCTCGAGGTAAACATTCAATTATAATCTGTTTTAACCCAAAATGTAAAAAAATTCAACTTAAAATAAGTTATAAGATTATATAATCATTTAAAGGGAGAAATAAAGCTTTTGAAGGCATAAGTGACTATAAAAGAAGTTTTCTTCTCAATGAATGCTTTTTCCTTCACGTTTCCCAAGGTAAACATTCAATTATAATCTGTTTTACCTAAAAATGTAAAAAAATTCAACTTAAAATCAATTATGAGATTATATGATCATTTAAAGGGAGAAATAAAGCTTTTAAAGGCATAAGTGACAATAAAAGAAGTTTTCTTCTCAATGAATGCTTTTTCCTTCACAATTCCCAAGGTAAACATTCAATTATAATCTGTTTTACCTTAAAATGTAAAAAAATTCAACTTAAAATCAATTATGAGATTATATGATCATTTAAAGGCATAAATAAAGCTTTTGAAGGCATAAGTGACTATAAAAGAAGTTTTCTTCTCAATGAATGGTTTTTGCATCACGTTTCCCGAGGTAAACATTCAATTATAATCTGTTTTAACCCAAAACGTAAAAAAATTCAACTTAAAATAAGTTATAAGATTATACAATCATTTAAAGGGAGAAATAAAGCTTTTGAAGGCATAAGTGACTATAAAAGAAGTTTTCTTCTCAATGAATGCTTTTTCCTTCACGTTTCCCGAGGTAAACATTCAATTATAATCTGTTTTACCAAAAAATGTAAAAAAATTCAACTTAAAATCAATTATGAGATTATATGATCATTTAAAGGCATAAATAAAGCTTTTGAAGGCATAAGTGACTATAAAAGAAGTTTTCTTCTCAATGAATGGTTTTTGCATCACGTTTCCCGAGGTAAACATTCAATTATAATCTGTTTTAACCCAAAACGTAAAAAAATTCAACTTAAAATAAGTTATAAGATTATATAATCATTTAAAGGGAGAAATAAAGCTTTTGAAGGCATAAGTGACTATAAAAGAAGTTTTCTTCTCAATGAATGGTTTTTGCTTCACGTTTCCCGAGGTAAACATTCAATTATAATCTGTTTTAACCTAAAACGTAAAAAAATTCAACTTAAAATAAGTTATAAGATTATATAATCATTTAAAGGCATAAATAAAGCTTTTGAAGGCATAAGTGACTATAAAAGAAGTTTTCTTCTCAATGAATGGTTTTTGCTTCACGTTTCCCGAGGTAAACATTCAATTATAATCTGTTTTAACCCAAAACGTAAAAAAATTCAACTTAAAATAAGTTATAAGATTATATAATCATTTAAAGGGAGAAATAAAGCTTTTGAAGGCATAAGTGACTATAAAAGAAGTTTTCTTCTCAATGAATGGTTTTTGCTTCACGTTTCCCGAGGCAAACATTTAATTATAATCTGTTTTAACCCAAAACGTAAAAAAAATTCAACTTAAAATCAATTATGAGATTATATGATCATTTAAAGGCATAAATAAAGCTTTTGAAGGCATAAGTGACTATAAAAGAAGTTTTCTTCTCAATGAATCGTTTTTGCATCACGTTTCTCGAGGTAAACATTCAATTATAATCTGTTTTAACCCAAAATGTAAAAAAATTCAACTTAAAATAAGTTATAAGATTATATAATCATTTAAAGGGAGAAATAAAGCTTTTGAAGGCATAAGTGACAATAAAAGAAGTTTTCTTCTCAATGAATGCTTTTTCCTTCACGTTTCCCAAGGTAAACATTCAATTATAATCTGTTTTACCTAAAAATGTAAAAAAATTCAACTTAAAATCAATTATGAGATTATATGATCATTTAAAGGCATAAATAAAGCTTTTGAAGGCATAAGTGACTATAAAAGAAGTTTTCTTCTCAATGAATGGTTTTTGCTTCACGTTTCCCGAGGTAAACATTCAATTATAATCTGTTTTACCTAAAAATGTAAAAAAATTCAACTTAAAATCAATTATGAGATTATATGATCATTTAAAGGCATAAATAAAGCTTTTGAAGGCATAAGTGACTATAAAAGAAGTTTTCTTCTCAATGAATCGTTTTTGCATCACGTTTCTCGAGGTAAACATTCAATTATAATCTGTTTTAACCCAAAATGTAAAAAAATTCAACTTAAAATAAGTTATAAGATTATATAATCATTTAAAGGGAGAAATAAAGCTTTTGAAGGCATAAGTGACTATAAAAGAAGTTTTCTTCTCAATGAATGGTTTTTGCTTCACGTTTCCCGAGGTAAACATTCAATTATAATCTGTTTTAACCCAAAACGTAAAAAAATTCAACTTAAAATAAGTTATAAGATTATATAATCATTTAAAGGGAGAAATAAAGCTTTTGAAGGCATAAGTGACTATAAAAGAAGTTTTCTTCTCAATGAATGGTTTTTGCTTCACGTTTCCGAAGGTAAACATTTAATTATAATCTGTTTTAACCCAAAACGTAAAAAAAATTCAACTTAAAATCAATTATGAGATTATATGATCATTTAAAGACATAAATAAAGCTTTTGAAGGCATAAGTGACTATAAAAGAAGTTTTCTTCTCTATGAATCGTTTTTGCATCACGTTTCTCGAGGTAAACATTCAATTATAATCTGTTTTAACCCAAAATGTAAAAAAATTCAACTTAAAATAAGTTATAAGATTATATAATCATTTAAAGGGAGAAATAAAGCTTTTGAAGGCATAAGTGACAATAAAAGAAGTTTTCTTCTCAATGAATGCTTTTTCCTTCACGTTTCCCAAGGTAAACATTCAATTATAATCTGTTTTACCTAAAAATGTAAAAAAATTCAACTTAAAATCAATTATGAGATTATATGATCATTTAAAGGCATAAATAAAGCTTTTGAAGGCATAAGTGACTATAAAAGAAGTTTTCTTCTCAATGAATGGTTTTTGCATCACGTTTCCCGAGGTAAACATTCAATTATAATCTGTTTTAACCCAAAACGTAAAAAAATTCAACTTAAAATAAGTTATAAGATTATATAATCATTTAAAGGGAAAAATAAAGCTTTTGAAGGCATAAGTGACTATAAAAGAAGTTTTCTTCTCAATGAATGCTTTTTCCTTCACGTTTCCCGAGGTAAACATTCAATTATAATCTGTTTTAGCAAAAAATGTAAAAAAATTCAACTTAAAATCAATTATGAGATTATATGATCATTTAAAGGCATAAATAAAGCTTTTGAAGGCATAAGTGACTATAAAAGAAGTTTTCTTCTCAATGAATTGTTTTTGCATCACGTTTCTCGAGGTAAACATTCAATTATAATCTTTTTTAACCCAAAATGTAAAAAAATTCAACTTAAAATAGGTTATAAGATTATATAATCATTTAAAAGGAGAAATAAAGCTTTTGAAGGCATAAGTGACTATAAAAGAAGTTTTCTTCTCAATGAATGGTTTTTGCTTCACGTTTCCCGAGGTAAACATTCAATTATAATCTGTTTTAACCCAAAACGTAAAAAAATTCAACTTAAAATAAGTTATAAGATTATATAATCATTTAAAGGGAGAAATAAAGCTTTTGAAGGCATAAGTGACTATAAAAGAAGTTTTCTTCTCAATGAATGCTTTTTCCTTCACGTTTCCCGAGGTAAACATTCAATTATGATCTGTTTTACCAAAAAATGTAAAAAAATTCAACTTAAAATCAATTATGAGATTATATGATCATTTAAAGACATAAATAAAGCTTTTGAAGGCATAAGTGACTATAAAAGAAGTTTTCTTCTCAATGAATCGTTTTTGCATCACGTTTCTCGAGGTAAACATTCAATTATAATCTGTTTTAACCCAAAATGTAAAAAAATTCAACTTAAAATAAGTTATAAGATTATATAATCATTTAAAGGGAGAAATAAAGCTTTTGAAGGCATAAGTGACTATAAAAGAAGTTTTCTTCTCAATGAATGCTTTTTCCTTCACGTTTCCCAAGGTAAACATTCAATTATAATCTGTTTTACCTAAAAATGTAAAAAAATTCAACTTAAAATCAATTATGAGATTATATGATCATTTAAAGGCATAAATAAAGCTTTTGAAGGCATAAGTGACTATAAAAGAAGTTTTCTTCTCAATGAATCGTTTTTGCATCACGTTTCTCGAGGTAAACATTCAATTATAATCTGTTTTAACCCAAAATGTAAAAAAATTCAACTTAAAATAAGTTATAAGATTATATAATCATTTAAAGGGAGAAATAAAGCTTTTGAAGGCATAAGTGACTATAAAAGAAGTTTTCTTCTCAATGAATGCTTTTTCCTTCACGTTTCCCGAGGTAAACATTCAATTGTAATCTGTTTTACCTAAAAATGTAAAAAAATTCAACTTAAAATCAATTATGAGATTATATGATCATTTAAAGGGAGAAATAAAGCTTTTAAAGGCATAAGTGACAATAAAAGAAGTTTTCTTCTCAATGAATGCTTTTTCCTTCACAATTCCCAAGGTAAACATTCAATTATAATCTGTTTTACCTAAAAATGTAAAAAAATTCAACTTAAAATCAATTATGAGATTATATGATCATTTAAAGGCATAAATAAAGCTTTTGAAGGCATAAGTGACTATAAAAGAAGTTTTCTTCTCAATGAATGGTTTTTGCATCACGTTTCCCGAGGTAAACATTCAATTATAATCTGTTTTAACCCAAAACGTAAAAAAATTCAACTTAAAATAAGTTATAAGATTATACAATCATTTAAAGGGAGAAATAAAGCTTTTGAAGGCATAAGTGACTATAAAAGAAGTTTTCTTCTCAATGAATGCTTTTTCCTTCACGTTTCCCGAGGTAAACATTCAATTATAATCTGTTTTACCAAAAAATGTAAAAAAATTCAACTTAAAATCAATTATGAGATTATATGATCATTTAAAGGCATAAATAAAGCTTTTGAAGGCATAAGTGACTATAAAAGAAGTTTTCTTCTCAATGAATGGTTTTTGCATCACGTTTCCCGAGGTAAACATTCAATTATAATCTGTTTTAACCCAAAACGTAAAAAAATTCAACTTAAAATAAGTTATAAGATTATATAATCATTTAAAGGGAGAAATAAAGCTTTTAAAGGCATAAGTGACTATAAAAGAAGTTTTCTTCTCAATGAATGGTTTTTGCTTCACGTTTCCCGAGGTAAACATTCAATTATAATCTGTTTTAACCTAAAACGTAAAAAAATTCAACTTAAAATAAGTTATAAGATTATATAATCATTTAAAGGGAGAAATAAAGCTTTTGAAGGCATAAGTGACTATAAAAGAAGTTTTCTTCTCAATGAATGGTTTTTGCTTCACGTTTCCCGAGGTAAACATTCAATTATAATCTGTTTTAACCCAAAACGTAAAAAAATTCAACTTAAAATAAGTTATAAGATTATATAATCATTTAAAGGGAGAAATAAAGCTTTTGAAGGCATAAGTGACTATAAAAGAAGTTTTCTTCTCAATGAATGGTTTTTGCTTCACGTTTCCCGAGGCAAACATTTAATTATAATCTGTTTTAACCCAAAACGTAAAAAAAATTCAACTTAAAATCAATTATGAGATTATATGATCATTTAAAGGCATAAATAAAGCTTTTGAAGGCATAAGTGACTATAAAAGAAGTTTTCTTCTCAATGAATCGTTTTTGCATCACGTTTCTCGAGGTAAACATTCAATTATAATCTGTTTTAACCCAAAATGTAAAAAAATTCAACTTAAAATAAGTTATAAGATTATATAATCATTTAAAGGGAGAAATAAAGCTTTTGAAGGCATAAGTGACAATAAAAGAAGTTTTCTTCTCAATGAATGCTTTTTCCTTCACGTTTCCCAAGGTAAACATTCAATTATAATCTGTTTTACCTAAAAATGTAAAAAAATTCAACTTAAAATCAATTATGAGATTATATGATCATTTAAAGGCATAAATAAAGCTTTTGAAGGCATAAGTGACTATAAAAGAAGTTTTCTTCTCAATGAATGGTTTTTGCTTCACGTTTCCCGAGGTAAACATTCAATTATAATCTGTTTTACCTAAAAATGTAAAAAAATTCAACTTAAAATCAATTATGAGATTATATGATCATTTAAAGGCATAAATAAAGCTTTTGAAGGCATAAGTGACTATAAAAGAAGTTTTCTTCTCAATGAATCGTTTTTGCATCACGTTTCTCGAGGTAAACATTCAATTATAATCTGTTTTAACCCAAAATGTAAAAAAATTCAACTTAAAATAAGTTATAAGATTATATAATCATTTAAAGGGAGAAATAAAGCTTTTGAAGGCATAAGTGACTATAAAAGAAGTTTTCTTCTCAATGAATGCTTTTTCCTTCACGTTTCCCAAGGTAAACATTCAATTATAATCTGTTTTACCTAAAAATGTAAAAAAATTCAACTTAAAATCAATTATGAGATTATATGATCATTTAAAGGGAGAAATAAAGCTTTTAAAGGCATAAGTGACAATAAAAGAAGTTTTCTTCTCAATGAATGCTTTTTCCTTCACAATTCCCAAGGTAAACATTCAATTATAATCTGTTTTACCTTAAAATGTAAAAAAATTCAACTTAAAATCAATTATGAGATTATATGATCATTTAAAGGCATAAATAAAGCTTTTGAAGGCATAAGTGACTATAAAAGAAGTTTTCTTCTCAATGAATGGTTTTTGCATCACGTTTCCCGAGGTAAACATTCAATTATAATCTGTTTTAACCCAAAACGTAAAAAAATTCAACTTAAAATAAGTTATAAGATTATACAATCATTTAAAGGGAGAAATAAAGCTTTTGAAGGCATAAGTGACTATAAAAGAAGTTTTCTTCTCAATGAATGCTTTTTCCTTCACGTTTCCCGAGGTAAACATTCAATTATAATCTGTTTTACCAAAAAATGTAAAAAAATTCAACTTAAAATCAATTATGAGATTATATGATCATTTAAAGGCATAAATAAAGCTTTTGAAGGCATAAGTGACTATAAAAGAAGTTTTCTTCTCAATGAATGGTTTTTGCATCACGTTTCCCGAGGTAAACATTCAATTATAATCTGTTTTAACCCAAAACGTAAAAAAATTCAACTTAAAATAAGTTATAAGATTATATAATCATTTAAAGGGAGAAATAAAGCTTTTGAAGGCATAAGTGACTATAAAAGAAGTTTTCTTCTCAATGAATGGTTTTTGCTTCACGTTTCCCGAGGTAAACATTCAATTATAATCTGTTTTAACCTAAAACGTAAAAAAATTCAACTTAAAATAAGTTATAAGATTATATAATCATTTAAAGGCATAAATAAAGCTTTTGAAGGCATAAGTGACTATAAAAGAAGTTTTCTTCTCAATGAATGGTTTTTGCTTCACGTTTCCCGAGGTAAACATTCAATTATAATCTGTTTTAACCCAAAACGTAAAAAAATTCAACTTAAAATAAGTTATAAGATTATATAATCATTTAAAGGGAGAAATAAAGCTTTTGAAGGCATAAGTGACTATAAAAGAAGTTTTCTTCTCAATGAATGGTTTTTGCTTCACGTTTCCCGAGGCAAACATTTAATTATAATCTGTTTTAACCCAAAACGTAAAAAAAATTCAACTTAAAATCAATTATGAGATTATATGATCATTTAAAGGCATAAATAAAGCTTTTGAAGGCATAAGTGACTATAAAAGAAGTTTTCTTCTCAATGAATCGTTTTTGCATCACGTTTCTCGAGGTAAACATTCAATTATAATCTGTTTTAACCCAAAATGTAAAAAAATTCAACTTAAAATAAGTTATAAGATTATATAATCATTTAAAGGGAGAAATAAAGCTTTTGAAGGCATAAGTGACAATAAAAGAAGTTTTCTTCTCAATGAATGCTTTTTCCTTCACGTTTCCCAAGGTAAACATTCAATTATAATCTGTTTTACCTAAAAATGTAAAAAAATTCAACTTAAAATCAATTATGAGATTATATGATCATTTAAAGGCATAAATAAAGCTTTTGAAGGCATAAGTGACTATAAAAGAAGTTTTCTTCTCAATGAATGGTTTTTGCTTCACGTTTCCCGAGGTAAACATTCAATTATAATCTGTTTTACCTAAAAATGTAAAAAAATTCAACTTAAAATCAATTATGAGATTATATGATCATTTAAAGGCATAAATAAAGCTTTTGAAGGCATAAGTGACTATAAAAGAAGTTTTCTTCTCAATGAATCGTTTTTGCATCACGTTTCTCGAGGTAAACATTCAATTATAATCTGTTTTAACCCAAAATGTAAAAAAATTCAACTTAAAATAAGTTATAAGATTATATAATCATTTAAAGGGAGAAATAAAGCTTTTGAAGGCATAAGTGACTATAAAAGAAGTTTTCTTCTCAATGAATGCTTTTTCCTTCACGTTTCCCAAGGTAAACATTCAATTATAATCTGTTTTACCTAAAAATGTAAAAAAATTCAACTTAAAATCAATTATGAGATTATATGATCATTTAAAGGGAGAAATAAAGCTTTTAAAGGCATAAGTGACAATAAAAGAAGTTTTCTTCTCAATGAATGCTTTTTCCTTCACAATTCCCAAGGTAAACATTCAATTATAATCTGTTTTACCTAAAAATGTAAAAAAATTCAACTTAAAATCAATTATGAGATTATATGATCATTTAAAGGCATAAATAAAGCTTTTGAAGGCATAAGTGACTATAAAAGAAGTTTTCTTCTCAATGAATGGTTTTTGCATCACGTTTCCCGAGGTAAACATTCAATTATAATCTGTTTTAACCCAAAACGTAAAAAAATTCAACTTAAAATAAGTTATAAGATTATATAATCATTTAAAGGGAGAAATAAAGCTTTTGAAGGCATAAGTGACTATAAAAGAAGTTTTCTTCTCAATGAATTCTTTTTCCTTCACGTTTCCCGAGGTAAACATTCAATTATAATCTGTTTTACCAAAAAATGTAAAAAAATTCAACTTAAAATCAATTATGAGATTATATGATCATTTAAAGGCATAAATAAAGCTTTTGAAGGCATAAGTGACTATAAAAGAAGTTTTCTTCTCAATGAATTGTTTTTGCATCACGTTTCTCGAGGTAAACATTCAATTATAATCTGTTTTAACCCAAAATGTAAAAAAATTCAACTTAAAATAGGTTATAAGATTATATAATCATTTAAAAGGAGAAATAAAGCTTTTGAAGGCATAAGTGACTATAAAAGAAGTTTTCTTCTCAATGAATGGTTTTTGCTTCACGTTTCCCGAGGTAAACATTCAATTAGAATCTGTTTTAACCCAAAACGTAAAAAAATTCAACTTAAAATAAGTTATAAGATTATATAATCATTTAAAGGGAGAAATAAAGCTTTTGAAGGTATAAGTGACTATAAAAGAAGTTTTCTTCTCAATGAATGGTTTTTGCTTCACGTTTCCCGAGGTAAACATTCAATTACAATCTGTTTTAACCCAAAACGTAAAAAAATTCAACTTAAAATAAGTTATAAGATTATACAATCATTTAAAGGGAGAAATAAAGCTTTTGAAGGCATAAGTGACTATAAAAGAAGTTTTCTTCTCAATGAATGCTTTTTCCTTCACGTTTCCCGAGGTAAACATTCAATTATAATCTGTTTTACCAAAAAATGTAAAAAAATTCAACTTAAAATCAATTATGAGATTATATGATCATTTAAAGGCATAAATAAAGCTTTTGAAGGCATAAGTGACTATAAAAGAAGTTTTCTTCTCAATGAATTATTTTTGCATCACGTTTCTCGAGGTAAACATTCAATTATAATCTGTTTTAACCCAAAATGTAAAAAAATTCAACTTAAAATAGCTTATAAGATTATATAATCATTTAAAAGGAGAAATAAAGCTTTTGAAGGCATAAGTGACTATAAAAGAAGTTTTCTTCTCAATGAATGGTTTTTGCTTCACGTTTCCCGAGGTAAACATTCAATTATAATCTGTTTTAACCCAAAACGTAAAAAAATTCAACTTAAAATAAGTTATAAGATTATATAATCATTTAAAGGGAGAAATAAAGCTTTTGAAGGCATAAGTGACTATAAAAGAAGTTTTCTTCTCAATGAATGGTTTTTGCTTCACGTTTCCGAAGGTAAACATTTAATTATAATCTGTTTTAACCCAAAACGTAAAAAAAATTCAACTTAAAATCAATTATGAGATTATATGATCATTTAAAGACATAAATAAAGCTTTTGAAGGCATAAGTGACTATAAAAGAAGTTTTCTTCTCTATGAATCGTTTTTGCATCACGTTTCTCGAGGTAAACATTCAATTATAATCTGTTTTAACCCAAAATGTAAAAAAATTCAACTTAAAATAAGTTATAAGATTATATAATCATTTAAAGGGAGAAATAAAGCTTTTGAAGGCATAAGTGACAATAAAAGAAGTTTTCTTCTCAATGAATGCTTTTTCCTTCACGTTTCCCAAGGTAAACATTCAATTATAATCTGTTTTACCTAAAAATGTAAAAAAATTCAACTTAAAATCAATTATGAGATTATATGATCATTTAAAGGCATAAATAAAGCTTTTGAAGGCATAAGTGACTATAAAAGAAGTTTTCTTCTCAATGAATGGTTTTTGCATCACGTTTCCCGAGGTAAACATTCAATTATAATCTGTTTTAACCCAAAACGTAAAAAAATTCAACTTAAAATAAGTTATAAGATTATATAATCATTTAAAGGGAAAAATAAAGCTTTTGAAGGCATAAGTGACTATAAAAGAAGTTTTCTTCTCAATGAATGCTTTTTCCTTCACGTTTCCCGAGGTAAACATTCAATTATAATCTGTTTTAGCAAAAAATGTAAAAAAATTCAACTTAAAATCAATTATGAGATTATATGATCATTTAAAGGCATAAATAAAGCTTTTGAAGGCATAAGTGACTATAAAAGAAGTTTTCTTCTCAATGAATTGTTTTTGCATCACGTTTCTCGAGGTAAACATTCAATTATAATCTTTTTTAACCCAAAATGTAAAAAAATTCAACTTAAAATAGGTTATAAGATTATATAATCATTTAAAAGGAGAAATAAAGCTTTTGAAGGCATAAGTGACTATAAAAGAAGTTTTCTTCTCAATGAATGGTTTTTGCTTCACGTTTCCCGAGGTAAACATTCAATTATAATCTGTTTTAACCCAAAACGTAAAAAAATTCAACTTAAAATAAGTTATAAGATTATATAATCATTTAAAGGGAGAAATAAAGCTTTTGAAGGCATAAGTGACTATAAAAGAAGTTTTCTTCTCAATGAATGCTTTTTCCTTCACGTTTCCCGAGGTAAACATTCAATTGTAATCTGTTTTACCAAAAAATGTAAAAAAATTCAACTTAAAATCAATTATGAGATTATATGATCATTTAAAGACATAAATAAAGCTTTTGAAGGCATAAGTGACTATAAAAGAAGTTTTCTTCTCAATGAATCGTTTTTGCATCACGTTTCTCGAGGTAAACATTCAATTATAATCTGTTTTAACCCAAAATGTAAAAAAATTCAACTTAAAATAAGTTATAAGATTATATAATCATTTAAAGGGAGAAATAAAGCTTTTGAAGGCATAAGTGACTATAAAAGAAGTTTTCTTCTCAATGAATGCTTTTTCCTTCACGTTTCCCAAGGTAAACATTCAATTATAATCTGTTTTACCTAAAAATGTAAAAAAATTCAACTTAAAATCAATTATGAGATTATATGATCATTTAAAGGCATAAATAAAGCTTTTGAAGGCATAAGTGACTATAAAAGAAGTTTTCTTCTCAATGAATCGTTTTTGCATCACGTTTCTCGAGGTAAACATTCAATTATAATCTGTTTTAACCCAAAATGTAAAAAAATTCAACTTAAAATAAGTTATAAGATTATATAATCATTTAAAGGGAGAAATAAAGCTTTTGAAGGCATAAGTGACTATAAAAGAAGTTTTCTTCTCAATGAATGCTTTTTCCTTCACGTTTCCCAAGGTAAACATTCAATTATAATCTGTTTTACCTAAAAATGTAAAAAAATTCAACTTAAAATCAATTATGAGATTATATGATCATTTAAAGGGAGAAATAAAGCTTTTAAAGGCATAAGTGACAATAAAAGAAGTTTTCTTCTCAATGAATGCTTTTTCCTTCACAATTCCCAAGGTAAACATTCAATTATAATCTGTTTTACCTAAAAATGTAAAAAAATTCAACTTAAAATCAATTATGAGATTATATGATCATTTAAAGGCATAAATAAAGCTTTTGAAGGCATAAGTGACTATAAAAGAAGTTTTCTTCTCAATGAATGGTTTTTGCATCACGTTTCCCGAGGTAAACATTCAATTATAATCTGTTTTAACCCAAAACGTAAAAAAATTCAACTTAAAATAAGTTATAAGATTATACAATCATTTAAAGGGAGAAATAAAGCTTTTGAAGGCATAAGTGACTATAAAAGAAGTTTTCTTCTCAATGAATGCTTTTTCCTTCACGTTTCCCGAGGTAAACATTCAATTATAATCTGTTTTACCAAAAAATGTAAAAAAATTCAACTTAAAATCAATTATGAGATTATATGATCATTTAAAGGCATAAATAAAGCTTTTGAAGGCATAAGTGACTATAAAAGAAGTTTTCTTCTCAATGAATGGTTTTTGCATCACGTTTCCCGAGGTAAACATTCAATTATAATCTGTTTTAACCCAAAACGTAAAAAAATTCAACTTAAAATAAGTTATAAGATTATATAATCATTTAAAGGGAGAAATAAAGCTTTTGAAGGCATAAGTGACTATAAAAGAAGTTTTCTTCTCAATGAATGGTTTTTGCTTCACGTTTCCCGAGGTAAACATTCAATTATAATCTGTTTTAACCCAAAACGTAAAAAAATTCAACTTAAAATAAGTTATAAGATTATATAATCATTTAAAGGGAGAAATAAAGCTTTTGAAGGCATAAGTGACTATAAAAGAAGTTTTCTTCTCAATGAATGGTTTTTGCTTCACGTTTCACGAGGTAAACATTCAATTATAATCTGTTTTAACCGAAAACGTAAAAAAATTCAACTTAAAATAAGTTATAAGATTATATAACCATTTAAAGGGAGAAATAAAGCTTTTGAAGGCATAAGTGACTATAAAAGAAGTTTTCTTCTCAATGAATGCTTTTTCCTTCACGTTTCCCGAGGTAAACATTCAATTATAATCTGTTTTACCAAAAAATGTAAAAAAATTCAACTTAAAATCAATTATGAGATTATATGATCATTTAAAGGCATAAATAAAGCTTTTGAAGGCATAAGTGACTATAAAAGAAGTTTTCTTCTCAATGAATTGTTTTTGCATCACGTTTCTCGAGGTAAACATTCAATTATAATCTGTTTTAACCCAAAATGTAAAAAAATTCAACTTAAAATAGGTTATAAGATTATATAATCATTTAAAAGGAGAAATAAAGCTTTTGAAGGCATAAGTGACTATAAAAGAAGTTTTCTTCTCAATGAATGGTTTTTGCTTCACGTTTCCCGAGGTAAACATTCAATTATAATCTGTTTTAACCCAAAACGTAAAAAAATTCAACTTAAAATAAGTTATAAGATTATATAATCATTTAAAGGGAAAAATAAAGCTTTTGAAGGCATAAGTGACTATAAAAGAAGTTTTCTTCTCAATGAATGCTTTTTCCTTCACGTTTCCCGAGGTAAATATTCAATTATAATCTGTTTTAGCAAAAAATGTAAAAAAATTCAACTTAAAATCAATTATGAGATTATATGATCATTTAAAGGCATAAATAAAGCTTTTGAAGGCATAAGTGACTATAAAAGAAGTTTTCTTCTCAATGAATTATTTTTGCATCACGTTTCTCGAGGTAAACATTCAATTATAATCTGTTTTAACCCAAAATGTAAAAAAATTCAACTTAAAATAGCTTATAAGATTATATAATCATTTAAAAGGAGAAATAAAGCTTTTGAAGGCATAAGTGACTATAAAAGAAGTTTTCTTCTCAATGAATGGTTTTTGCTTCACGTTTCCCGAGGTAAACATTCAATTATAATCTGTTTTAACCCAAAACGTAAAAAAATTCAACTTAAAATAAGTTATAAGATTATATAATCATTTAAAGGGAGAAATAAAGCTTTTGAAGGCATAAGTGACTATAAAAGAAGTTTTCTTCTCAATGAATGGTTTTTGCTTCACGTTTCCCGAGGCAAACATTTAATTATAATCTGTTTTAACCCAAAAGGTAAAAAAAATTCAACTTAAAATCAATTATGAGATTATATGATCATTTAAAGGCATAAATAAAGCTTTTGAAGGCATAAGTGACTATAAAAGAAGTTTTCTTCTCAATGAATCGTTTTTGCATCACGTTTCTCGAGGTAAACATTCAATTATAATCTGTTTTAACCCAAAATGTAAAAAAATTCAACTTAAAATAAGTTATAAGATTATATAATCATTTAAAGGGAGAAATAAAGCTTTTGAAGGCATAAGTGACAATAAAAGAAGTTTTCTTCTCAATGAATGGTTTTTCCTTCACGTTTCCCGAGGTAAATATTCAATTATAATCTGTTTTAGCAAAAAATGTAAAAAAATTCAACTTAAAATCAATTATGAGATTATATGATCATTTAAAGGCATAAATAAAGCTTTTGAAGGCATAAGTGACTATAAAAGAAGTTTTCTTCTCAATGACTTATTTTTGCATCACGTTTCTCGAGGTAAACATTCAATTATAATCTGTTTTAACCCAAAATGTAAAAAAATTCAACTTAAAATAGCTTATAAGATTATATAATCATTTAAAAGGAGAAATAAAGCTTTTGAATGCATAAGTGACTATAAAAGAAGTTTTCTTCTCAATGAATGGTTTTTGCTTCACGTTTCCCGAGGTAAACATTTAATTATAATCTGTTTTAACCCAAAAGGTAAAAAAAATTCAACTTAAAATCAATTATGAGATTATATGATCATTTAAAGGCATAAACAAAGCTTTTGAAGGCATAAGTGACTATAAAAGAAGTTTTCTTCTCAATGAATCGTTTTTGCATCACGTTTCTCGAGGTAAACATTCAATTATAATCTGTTTTAACCCAAAATGTAAAAAAATTCAACTTAAAATAAGTTATAAGATTATATAATCATTTAAAGGGAGAAATAAAGCTTTTGAAGGCATAAGTGACTATAAAAGAAGTTTTCTTCTCAATGAATGCTTTTTCCTTCACGTTTCCCGAGGTAAACATTCAATTATAATCTGTTTTACCAAAAAATGTAAAAAAATTCAACTTAAAATCAATTATGAGATTATATGATCATTTAAAGGCATAAATAAAGCTTTTGAAGGCATAAGTGACTATAAAAGAAGTTTTCTTCTCAATGAATGGTTTTTGCATCACGTTTCCCGAGGTAAACATTCAATTATAATCTGTTTTAACCCAAAACGTAAAAAAATTCAACTTAAAATAAGTTATAAGATTATATAATCATTTAAAGGGAGAAATAAAGCTTTTGAAGGCATAAGTGACTATAAAAGAAGTTTTCTTCTCAATGAATGGTTTTTGCTTCACGTTTCCCGAGGTAAACATTCAATTATAATCTGTTTTAACCCAAAACGTAAAAAAATTCAACTTAAAATAAGTTATAAGATTATATAATCATTTAAAGGGAGAAATAAAGCTTTTGAAGGCATAAGTGACTATAAAAGAAGTTTTCTTCTCAATGAATGGTTTTTGCTTCACGTTTCACGAGGTAAACATTCAATTATAATCTGTTTTAACCGAAAACGTAAAAAAATTCAACTTAAAATAAGTTATAAGATTATATAACCATTTAAAGGGAGAAATAAAGCTTTTGAAGGCATAAGTGACTATAAAAGAAGTTTTCTTCTCAATGAATGCTTTTTCCTTCACGTTTCCCGAGGTAAACATTCAATTATAATCTGTTTTACCAAAAAATGTAAAAAAATTCAACTTAAAATCAATTATGAGATTATATGATCATTTAAAGGCATAAATAAAGCTTTTGAAGGCATAAGTGACTATAAAAGAAGTTTTCTTCTCAGTGAATTGTTTTTGCATCACGTTTCTCGAGGTAAACATTCAATTATAATCTGTTTTAACCCAAAATGTAAAAAAATTCAACTTAAAATAGGTTATAAGATTATATAATCATTTAAAAGGAGAAATAAAGCTTTTGAAGGCATAAGTGACTATAAAAGAAGTTTTCTTCTCAATGAATGGTTTTTGCTTCACGTTTCCCAAGGTAAACATTCAATTATAATCTGTTTTAACCCAAAACGTAAAAAAATTCAACTTAAAATAAGTTATAAGATTATATAATCATTTAAAGGGAAAAATAAAGCTTTTGAAGGCATAAGTGACTATAAAAGAAGTTTTCTTCTCAATGAATGCTTTTTCCTTCACGTTTCCCGAGGTAAATATTCAATTATAATCTGTTTTAGCAAAAAATGTAAAAAAATTCAACTTAAAATCAATTATGAGATTATATGATCATTTAAAGGCATAAATAAAGCTTTTGAAGGCATAAGTGACTATAAAAGAAGTTTTCTTCTCAATGAATTATTTTTGCATCACGTTTCTCGAGGTAAACATTCAATTATAATCTGTTTTAACCCAAAATGTAAAAAAATTCAACTTAAAATAGCTTATAAGATTATATAATCATTTAAAAGGAGAAATAAAGCTTTTGAAGGCATAAGTGACTATAAAAGAAGTTTTCTTCTCAATGAATGGTTTTTGCTTCACGTTTCCCGAGGCAAACATTTAATTATAATCTGTTTTAACCCAAAAGGTAAAAAAAATTCAACTTAAAATCAATTATGAGATTATATGATCATTTAAAGGCATAAATAAAGCTTTTGAAGGCATAAGTGACTATAAAAGAAGTTTTCTTCTCAATGAATCATTTTTGCATCACGTTTCTCGAGGTAAACATTCAATTATAATCTGTTTTAACCCAAAATGTAAAAAAATTCAACTTAAAATAAGTTATAAGATTATATAATCATTTAAAGGGAGAAATAAAGCTTTTGAAGGCATAAGTGACAATAAAAGAAGTTTTCTTCTCAATGAATGCTTTTTCCTTCACGTTTCCCAAGGTAAACATTCAATTATAATCTGTTTTACCAAAAAATGTAAAAAAATTCAACTTAAAATCAATTATGAGATTATATGATCATTTAAAGGCATAAATAAAGCTTTTGAAGGCATAAGTGACTATAAAAGAAGTTTTCTTCTCAATGAATGGTTTTTGCATCACGTTTCCCGAGGTAAACATTCAATTATAATCTGTTTTAACCCAAAACGTAAAAAAATTCAACTTAAAATAAGTTATAAGATTATATAATCATTTAAAGGGAGAAATAAAGCTTTTGAAGGCATAAGTGACTATAAAAGAAGTTTTCTTCTCAATGAATGATTTTTGCTTCACGTTTCCCGAGGTAAACATTCAATTATAATCTGTTTTAACCCAAAACGTAAAAAAATTCAACTTAAAATAAGTTATAAGATTATATAATCATTTAAAGGGAGAAATAAAGCTTTTGAAGGCATAAGTGACTATAAAAGAAGTTTTCTTCTCAATGAATGGTTTTTGCTTCACGTTTCACGAGGTAAACATTCAATTATAATCTGTTTTAACCGAAAACGTAAAAAAATTCAACTTAAAATAAGTTATAAGATTATATAACCATTTAAAGGGAGAAATAAAGCTTTTGAAGGCATAAGTGACTATAAAAGAAGTTTTCTTCTCAATGAATGCTTTTTCCTTCACGTTTCCCGAGGTAAACATTCAATTATAATCTGTTTTACCAAAAAATGTAAAAAAATTCAACTTAAAATCAATTATGAGATTATATGATCATTTAAAGGCATAAATAAAGCTTTTGAAGGCATAAGTGACTATAAAAGAAGTTTTCTTCTCAATGAATTATTTTTGCATCACGTTTCTCGAGGTAAACATTCAATTATAATCTGTTTTAACCCAAAATGTATAAAAATTCAACTTAAAATAGCTTATAAGATTATATAATCATTTAAAAGGAGAAATAAAGCTTTTGAAGGCATAAGTGACTATAAAAGAAGTTTTCTTCTCAATGAATGGTTTTTGCTTCACGTTTCCCGAGGTAAACATTCAATTATAATCTGTTTTAACCCAAAACGTAAAAAAATTCAACTTAAAATAAGTTATAAGATTATATAATCATTTAAAGGGAGAAATAAAGCTTTTGAAGGCATAAGTGACTATAAAAGAAGTTTTCTTCTCAATGAATGGTTTTTGCTTCACGTTTCCCGAGGCAAACATTTAATTATAATCTGTTTTAACCCAAAACGTAAAAAAAATTCAACTTAAAATCAATTATGAGATTATATGATCATTTAAAGGCATAAATAAAGCTTTTGAAGGCATAAGTGACTATAAAAGAAGTTTTCTTCTCAATGAATCATTTTTGCATCACGTTTCTCGAGGTAAACATTCAATTATAATCTTTTTTAACCCAAAATGTAAAAAAATTCAACTTAAAATAGGTTATAAGATTATATAATCATTTAAAAGGAGAAATAAAGCTTTTGAAGGCATAAGTGACTATAAAAGAAGTTTTCTTCTCAAGGAATTGTTTTTGCATTACGTTTCTCGAGGTAAACATTCAATTATAATCTGTTTTAACCCAAAATGTAAAAAAATTCAACTTAAAATAGGTTATAAGATTATATAATCATTTAAAAGGAGAAATAAAGCTTTTGAAGGCATAAGTGACTATAAAAGAAGTTTTCTTCTCAATGAATGGTTTTTGCTTCACGTTTCCCGAGGTAAACATTCAATTATAATCTGTTTTAACCCAAAACGTAAAAAAATTCAACTTAAAATAAGTTATAAGATTATATAATCATTTAAAGGGAGAAATAAAGCTTTTGAAGGCATAAGTGACTATAAAAGAAGTTTTCTTCTCAATGAATGCTTTTTCCTTCACGTTTCCCGAGGTAAAGATTCAATTATAATCTGTTTTACCAAAAAATGTAAAAAAATTCAACTTAAAATCAATTATGAGATTATATGATCATTTAAAGACATAAATAAAGCTTTTGAAGGCATAAGTGACTATAAAAGAAGTTTTCTTCTCAATGAATCGTTTTTGCATCACGTTTCTCGAGGTAAACATTCAATTATAATCTGTTTTAACCCAAAATGTAAAAAAATTCAACTTAAAATAAGTTATAAGATTATATAATCATTTAAAGGGAAAAATAAAGCTTTTGAAGGCATAAGTGACTATAAAAGAAGTTTTCTTCTCAATGAATGCTTTTTCCTTCACGTTTCCCAAGGTAAACATTCAATTATAATCTGTTTTACCTAAAAATGTAAAAAAATTCAACTTAAAATCAATTATGAGATTATATGATCATTTAAAGGCATAAATAAAGCTTTTGAAGGCATAAGTGACTATAAAAGAAGTTTTCTTCTCAATGAATCATTTTTGCATCACGTTTCTCGAGGTAAACATTCAATTATAATCTGTTTTAACCCAAAATGTAAAAAAATTCAACTTAAAATAAGTTATAAGATTATATAATCATTTAAAGGGAGAAATAAAGCTTTTGAAGGCATAAGTGACTATAAAAGAAGTTTTCTTCTCGATGAATGCTTTTTCCTTCACGTTTCCCAAGGTAAACATTCAATTATAATCTGTTTTACCTAAAAATGTAAAAAAATTCAACTTAAAATCAATTATGAGATTATATGATCATTTAAAGGGAGAAATAAAGCTTTTAAAGGCATAAGTGACAATAAAAGAAGTTTTCTTCTCAATGAATGCTTTTTCCTTCACGTTTCCCAAGGTAAACATTCAATTATAATCTGTTTTACCTAAAAATGTAAAAAAATTCAACTTAAAATCAATTATGAGATTATATGATCATTTAAAGGCATAAATAAAGCTTTTGAAGGCATAAGTGACTATAAAAGAAGTTTTCTTCTCAATGAATGGTTTTTGCATCACGTTTCCCGAGGTAAACATTCAATTATAATCTGTTTTAACCCAAAACGTAAAAAAATTCAACTTAAAATAAGTTATAAGATTATACAATCATTTAAAGGGAGAAATAAAGCTTTTGAAGGCATAAGTGACTATAAAAGAAGTTTTCTTCTCAATGAATGCTTTTTCCTTCACGTTTCCCGAGGTAAACATTCAATTATAATCTGTTTTACCAAAAAATGTAAAAAAATTCAACTTAAAATCAATTATGAGATTATATGATCATTTAAAGGCATAAATAAAGCTTTTGAAGGCATAAGTGACTATAAAAGAAGTTTTCTTCTCAATGAATTGTTTTTGCATCACGTTTCTCGAGGTAAACATTCAATTATAATCTGTTTTAACCCAAAATGTAAAAAAATTCAACTTAAAATAGGTTATAAGATTATATAATCATTTAAAAGGAGAAATAAAGCTTTTGAAGGCATAAGTGACTATAAAAGAAGTTTTCTTCTCAATGAATGGTTTTTGCTTCACGTTTCCCGAGGCAAACATTCAATT
Source organism: Theobroma cacao (assembly GCF_053813885.1). Classification (NCBI taxonomy): domain Eukaryota; kingdom Viridiplantae; phylum Streptophyta; class Magnoliopsida; order Malvales; family Malvaceae; genus Theobroma; species Theobroma cacao. Next base: position 20,223,534 of record NC_142643.1, read on the forward strand.
ATAATCTGTTTTAACCCAAAACGTAAAAAAATTCAACTTAAAATAAGTTATAAGATTATATAATCATTTAAAGGGAAAAATAAAGCTTTTGAAGGCATAAGTGACTATAAAAGAAGTTTTCTTCTCAATGAATGCTTTTTCCTTCACGTTTCCCGAGGTAAATATTCAATTATAATCTGTTTTAGCAAAAAATGTAAAAAAATTCAACTTAAAATCAATTATGAGATTATATGATCATTTAAAGGCATAAATAAAGCTTTTGAAGGCATAAGTGACTATAAAAGAAGTTTTCTTCTCAATGAATTGTTTTTGCATCACGTTTCTCGAGGTAAACATTCAATTATAATCTTTTTTAACCCAAAATGTAAAAAAATTCAACTTAAAATAAGTTATAAGATTATATAATCATTTAAAAGGAGAAATAAAGCTTTTGAAGGCATAAGTGACTATAAAAGAAGTTTTCTTCTCAATGAATGGTTTTTGCTTCACGTTTCCCGAGGTAAACATTCAATTATAATCTGTTTTAACCCAAAATGTAAAAAAATTCAACTGAAAATAAGTTATGAGATTATATGATCATTTAAAGGCATAAATAAAGCTTTTGAAGGCATAAGTGACTATAAAAGAAGTTTTCTTCTCAATGAATGGTTTTTGCTTCACGTTTCCCGAGGTAAACATTCAATTATAATCTGTTTTAACCCAAAACGTAAAAAAATTCAACTGAAAATAAGTTATGAGATTATATGATCATTTAAAGGCATAAATAAAGCTTTTGAAGGCATAAGTGACTATAAAAGAAGTTTTCTTCTCAATGAATCATTTTTGCATCACGTTTCTCGAGGTAAACATTCAATTATAATCTGTTTTAACCCAAAATGTAAAAAAATTCAACTTAAAATAAGTTATAAGATTATATAATCATTTAAAGGGAGAAATAAAGCTTTTGAAGGCATAAGTGACTATAAAAGAAGTTTTCTTCTCAATGAATGCTTTTTCCTTCACGTTTCCCAAGGTAAACATTCAATTATAATCTGTTTTACCTAAAAATGTAAAAAAATTCAACTTAAAATCAATTATGAGATTATATGATCATTTAAAGGGAGAAATAAAGCTTTTAAAGGCATAAGTGACAATAAAAGAAGTTTTCTTCTCAATGAATGCTTTTTCCTTCACAATTCCCAAGGTAAACATTCAATTATAATCTGTTTTACCTAAAAATGTAAAAAAATTCAACTTAAAATCAATTATGAGATTATATGATCATTTAAAGGCATAAATAAAGCTTTTGAAGGCATAAGTGACTATAAAAGAAGTTTTCTTCTCAATGAATGGTTTTTGCATCACGTTTCCCGAGGTAAACATTCAATTATAATCTGTTTTAACCCAAAACGTAAAAAAATTCTACTTAAAATAAGTTATAAGATTATACAATCATTTAAAGGGAGAAATAAAGCTTTTGAAGGCATAAGTGACTATAAAAGAAGTTTTCTTCTCAATGAATGCTTTTTCCTTCACGTTTCCCGAGGTAAACATTCAATTATAATCTGTTTTACCAAAAAATGTAAAAAAATTCAACTTAAAATCAATTATGAGATTATATGATCATTTAAAGGCATAAATAAAGCTTTTGAAGGCATAAGTGACTATAAAAGAAGTTTTCTTCTCAATGAATTATTTTTGCATCACGTTTCTCGAGGTAAACATTCAATTATAATCTGTTTTAACCCAAAATGTAAAAAAATTCAACTTAAAATAGCTTATAAGATTATATAATCATTTAAAAGGAGAAATAAAGCTTTTGAAGGCATAAGTGACTATAAAAGAAGTTTTCTTCTCAATGAATGGTTTTTGCTTCACGTTTCCCGAGGTAAACATTCAATTATAATCTGTTTTAACCCAAAACGTAAAAAAATTCAACTTAAAATAAGTTATAAGATTATATAATCATTTAAAGGGAGAAATAAAGCTTTTGAAGGCATAAGTGACTATAAAAGAAGTTTTCTTCTCAATGAATGCTTTTTCCTTCACGTTTCCCAAGGTAAACATTCAATTATAATCTGTTTTACCTAAAAATGTAAAAAAATTCAACTTAAAATCAATTATGAGATTATATGATCATTTAAAGGGAGAAATAAAGCTTTTAAAGGCATAAGTGACAATAAAAGAAGTTTTCTTCTCAAAGAATGCTTTTTCCTTCACGTTTCCCAAGGTAAACATTCAATTATAATCTGTTTTACCTAAAAATGTAAAAAAATTCAACTTAAAATCAATTATGAGATTATATGATCATTTAAAGGCATAAATAAAGCTTTTGAAGGCATAAGTGACTATAAAAGAAGTTTTCTTCTCAATGAATGGTTTTTGCATCACGTTTCCCGAGGTAAACATTCAATTATAATCTGTTTTAACCCAAAACGTAAAAAAATTCAACTTAAAATAAGTTATAAGATTATATAATCATTTAAAGGGAGAAATAAAGCTTTTGAAGGCATAAGTGACTATAAAAGAAGTTTTCTTCTCAATGAATGGTTTTTGCTTCACGTTTCCCGAGGTAAACATTCAATTACAATCTGTTTTAACCCAAAACGTAAAAAAATTCAACTTAAAATAAGTTATAAGATTATATAAACATTTAAAGGGAGAAATAAAGCTTTTGAAGGCATAAGTGACTATAAAAGAAGTTTTCTTCTCAATGAATGGTTTTTGCTTCACGTTTCCCGAGGTAAACATTCAATTATAATCTGTTTTAACCAAAAACGTAAAAAAATTCAACTTAAAATAAGTTATAAGATTATATAACCATTTAAAGGGAGAAATAAAGCTTTTGAAGGCATAAGTGACTATAAAAGAAGTTTTCTTCTCAATGAATGGTTTTTGCTTCACGTTTCCCGAGGTAAACATTCAATTATAATCTGTTTTAACCAAAAACGTAAAAAAATTCAACTTAAAATAAGTTATAAGATTATATAACCATTTAAAGGGAGAAATAAAGCTTTTGAAGGCATAAGTGACTATAAAAGAAGTTTTCTTCTCAATGAATGCTTTTTCCTTCACGTTTCCCGAGGTAAACATTCAATTATAATCTGTTTTACCAAAAAATGTAAAAAAATTCAACTTAAAATCAATTATGAGATTATATGATCATTTAAAGGCATAAATAAAGCTTTTGAAGGCATAAGTGACTATAAAAGAAGTTTTCTTCTCAATGAATTGTTTTTGCATCACGTTTCTCGAGGTAAACATTCAATTATAATCTGTTTTAACCCAAAATGTAAAAAAATTCAACTTAAAATAGGTTATAAGATTATATAATCATTTAAAAGGAGAAATAAAGCTTTTGAAGGCATAAGTGACTATAAAAGAAGTTTTCTTCTCAATGAATGGTTTTTGCTTCACGTTTCCCGAGGTAAACATTCAATTATAATCTGTTTTAACCCAAAACGTAAAAAAATTCAACTTAAAATAAGTTATAAGATTATATAATCATTTAAATGGAGAAATAAAGCTTTTGAAGGCATAAGTGACTATAAAAGAAGTTTTCTTCTCAATGAATGGTTTTTGCTTCACATTTCCCGAGGTAAACATTTAATTATAATCTGTTTTAACCCAAAACGTAAAAAAAATTCAACTTAAAATCAATTATGAGATTATATGATCATTTAAAGGCATAAATAAAGCTTTTGAAGGCATAAGTGACTATAAAAGAAGTTTTCTTCTCAATGAATCGTTTTTGCATCACGTTTCTCGAGGTAAACATTCAATTATAATCTGTTTTAACCCAAAATGTAAAAAAATTCAACTTAAAATAAGTTATAAGATTATATAATCATTTAAAGGGAGAAATAAAGCTTTTGAAGGCATAAGTGACAATAAAAGAAGTTTTCTTCTTAATGAATGCTTTTTCCTTCACGTTTCCCAAGGTAAACATTCAATTATAATCTGTTTTACCTAAAAATGTAAAAAAATTCAACTTAAAATCAATTATGAGATTATATGATCATTTAAAAGGAGAAATAAAGCTTTTAAAGGCATAAGTGACAATAAAAGAAGTTTTCTTCTCAATGAATGCTTTTTCCTTCACGTTTCCCAAGGTAAACATTCAATTATAATCTGTTTTACCTAAAAATGTAAAAAAATTCAACTTAAAATCAATTATGAGATTATATGATCATTTAAAGGCATAAATAAAGCTTTTGAAGGCATAAGTGACTATAAAAGAAGTTTTCTTCTCAATGAATGGTTTTTGCATCACGTTTCCCGAGGTAAACATTCAATTATAATCTGTTTTAACCCAAAACGTAAAAAAATTCAACTTAAAATAAGTTATAAGATTATACAATCATTTAAAGGGAGAAATAAAGCTTTTGAAGGCATAAGTGACTATAAAAGAAGTTTTCTTCTCAATGAATGCTTTTTCCTTCACGTTTCCCGAGGTAAACATTCAATTATAATCTGTTTTACCAAAAAATGTAAAAAAATTCAACTTAAAATCAATTATGAGATTATATGATCATTTAAAGGCATAAATAAAGCTTTTGAAGGCATAAGTGACTATAAAAGAAGTTTTCTTCTCAATGAATTATTTTTGCATCACGTTTCTCGAGGTAAACATTCAATTATAATCTGTTTTAACCCAAAATGTAAAAAAATTCAACTTAAAATAGCTTATAAGATTATATAATCATTTAAAAGGAGAAATAAAGCTTTTGAAGGCATAAGTGACTATAAAAGAAGTTTTCTTCTCAATGAATGGTTTTTGCTTCACGTTTCCCGAGGTAAACATTCAATTATAATATGTTTTAACCCAAAACGTAAAAAAATTCAACTTAAAATAAGTTATAAGATTATATAATCATTTAAAGGGAGAAATAAAGCTTTTGAAGGCATAAGTGACTATAAAAGAAGTTTTCTTCTCAATGAATGGTTTTTGCTTCACGTTTCCCGAGGCAAACATTTAATTATAATCTGTTTTAACCCAAAACGTAAAAAAAATTCAACTTAAAATCAATTATGAGATTATATGATCATTTAAAGGCATAAATAAAGCTTTTGAAGGCATAAGTGACTATAAAAGAAGTTTTCTTCTCAATGAATCGTTTTTGCATCACGTTTCTCGAGGTAAACATTCAATTATAATCTGTTTTAACCCAAAATGTAAAAAAATTCAACTTAAAATAAGTTATAAGATTATATAATCATTTAAAGGGAGAAATAAAGCTTTTGAAGGCATAAGTGACAATAAAAGAAGTTTTCTTCTCAATGAATGGTTTTTGCATCATGTTTCCCGAGGTAAACATTCAATTATAATCTGTTTTAACCCAAAACGTAAAAAAATTCAACTTAAAATAAGTTATAAGATTATATAATCATTTAAAGGGAGAAATAAAGCTTTTGAAGGCATAAGTGACTATAAAAGAAGTTTTCTTCTCAATGAATGGTTTTTCCTTCACGTTTCCCGAGGTACACATTCAATTATAATCTTTTATAACCCAAAATGTAAAAAAAATTCAACTTAAAATCAATTATGAGATTATATGATCATTTAAAGGCATAAATAAAGCTTTTGAAGGCATAAGTGACTATAAAAGAAGTTTTCTTCTCAATGAATGGTTTTTGCTTCACGTTTCCCGAGGTAAACATTCAATTATAATCTGTTTTAACCCAAAACGTAAAAAAATTCAACTTAAAATAAGTTATAAGATTATATAATCATTTAAAGGGAGAAATAAAGCTTTTGAAGGCATAAGTGACTATAAAAGAAGTTTTCTTCTCAATGAATGCTTTTTCCTTCACGTTTCCCGAGGTAAACATTCAATTATAATATGTTTTACCAAAAAATGTAAAAATATTCAACTTAAAATCAATTATGAGATTATATGATCATTTAAAGGCATAAATAAAGCTTTTGAAGGCGTAAGTGACTATAAAAGAAGTTTTCTTCTCAATGAATCGTTTTTGCATCACGTTTCTCGAGGTAAACATTCAATTATAATCTGTTTTAACCCAAAATGTAAAAAAATTCAACTTAAAATAAGTTATAAGATTATATAATCATTTAAAGGGAGAAATAAAGCTTTTGAAGGCATAAGTGACTATAAAAGAAGTTTTCTTCTCAATGAATGGTTTTTGCTTCACGTTTCCCAAGGTAAACATTCAATTATAATCTGTTTTACCTAAAAATGTAAAAAAATTCAACTTAAAATCAATTATGAGATTATATGATCATTTAAAGGGATAAATAAAGCTTTTGAAGGCATAAGTGACTATAAAAGAAGTTTTCTTCTCAATGAATGGTTTTTGCATCACGTTTCCCGAGGTAAACATTCAATTATAATCTGTTTTAATCCAAAACGTAAAAAAATTCAACTTAAAATAAGTTATAAGATTATATAATCATTTAAAGGGAGAAATAAAGCTTTTGAAGGCATAAGTGACTATAAAAGAAGTTTTCTTCTCAATGAATGCTTTTTCCTTCACGTTTCCCGAGGTAAACATTCAATTCTAATCTGTTTTACCAAAAAATGTAAAAAAATTCAACTTAAAATCAATTATGAGATTATATGATCATTTAAAGGCATAAATAAAGCTTTTGAAGGCATAAGTGACTATAAAAGAAGTTTTCTTCTCAATGAATTGTTTTTGCATCACGTTTCTCGAGGTAAACATTCAATTATAATCTGTTTTAACCCAAAATGTAAAAAAATTCAACTTAAAATAGGTTATAAGATTATATAATCATTTAAAAGGAGAAATAAAGCTTTTGAAGGCATAAGTGACTATAAAAGAAGTTTTCTTCTCAATGAATGCTTTTTCCTTCACGTTTCCCAAGGTAAACATTCAATTATAATCTGTTTTACCTAAAAATGTAAAAAAATTCAACTTAAAATCAATTATGAGATTATATGATCATTTAAAGGCATAAATAAAGCTTTTGAAGGCATAAGTGACTATAAAAGAAGTTTTCTTCTCAATGAATGGTTTTTGCATCATGTTTCCCGAGGTAAACATTCAATTATAATCTGTTTTAACCCAAAACGTAAAAAAATTCAACTTAAAATAAGTTATAAGATTATATAATCATTTAAAGGGAGAAATAAAGCTTTTGAAGGCATAAGTGACTATAAAAGAAGTTTTCTTCTCAATGAATGGTTTTTCCTTCACGTTTCCCGAGGTACACATTCAATTATAATCTTTTATAACCCAAAATGTAAAAAAAATTCAACTTAAAATCAATTATGAGATTATATGATCATTTAAAGGCATAAATAAAGCTTTTGAAGGCATAAGTGACTATAAAAGAAGTTTTCTTCTCAATGAATGGTTTTTGCTTCACGTTTCCCGAGGTAAACATTCAATTATAATCTGTTTTAACCCAAAACGTAAAAAAATTCAACTTAAAATAAGTTATAAGATTATATAATCATTTAAAGGGAGAAATAAAGCTTTTGAAGGCATAAGTGACTATAAAAGAAGTTTTCTTCTCAATGAATGCTTTTTCCTTCACGTTTCCCGAGGTAAACATTCAATTATAATATGTTTTACCAAAAAATGTAAAAATATTCAACTTAAAATCAATTATGAGATTATATGATCATTTAAAGGCATAAATAAAGCTTTTGAAGGCGTAAGTGACTATAAAAGAAGTTTTCTTCTCAATGAATCGTTTTTGCATCACGTTTCTCGAGGTAAACATTCAATTATAATCTGTTTTAACCCAAAATGTAAAAAAATTCAACTTAAAATAAGTTATAAGATTATATAATCATTTAAAGGGAGAAATAAAGCTTTTGAAGGCATAAGTGACTATAAAAGAAGTTTTCTTCTCAATGAATGCTTTTTCCTTCACGTTTCCCAAGGTAAACATTCAATTATAATCTGTTTTACCTAAAAATGTAAAAAAATTCAACTTAAAATCAATTATGAGATTATATGATCATTTAAAGGGATAAATAAAGCTTTTGAAGGCATAAGTGACTATAAAAGAAGTTTTCTTCTCAATGAATGGTTTTTGCATCACGTTTCCCGAGGTAAACATTCAATTATAATCTGTTTTAACCCAAAACGTAAAAAAATTCAACTTAAAATAAGTTATAAGATTATATAATCATTTAAAGGGAGAAATAAAGCTTTTGAAGGCATAAGTGACTATAAAAGAAGTTTTCTTCTCAATGAATTCTTTTTCCTTCACGTTTCCCGAGGTAAACATTCAATTATAATCTGTTTTACCAAAAAATGTAAAAAAATTCAACTTAAAATCAATTATGAGATTATATGATCATTTAAAGGCATAAATAAAGCTTTTGAAGGCATAAGTGACTATAAAAGAAGTTTTCTTCTCAATGAATTGTTTTTGCATCACGTTTCTCGAGGTAAACATTCAATTATAATCTGTTTTAACCCAAAATGTAAAAAAATTCAACTTAAAATAGGTTATAAGATTATATAATCATTTAAAAGGAGAAATAAAGCTTTTGAAGGCATAAGTGACTATAAAAGAAGTTTTCTTCTCAATGAATGGTTTTTGCTTCACGTTTCCCGAGGTAAACATTCAATTAGAATCTGTTTTAACCCAAAACGTAAAAAAATTCAACTTAAAATAAGTTATAAGATTATATAATCATTTAAAGGGAGAAATAAAGCTTTTGAAGGTATAAGTGACTATAAAAGAAGTTTTCTTCTCAATGAATGGTTTTTGCTTCACGTTTCCCGAGGTAAACATTCAATTACAATCTGTTTTAACCCAAAACGTAAAAAAATTCAACTTAAAATAAGTTATAAGATTATACAATCATTTAAAGGGAGAAATAAAGCTTTTGAAGGCATAAGTGACTATAAAAGAAGTTTTCTTCTCAATGAATGCTTTTTCCTTCACGTTTCCCGAGGTAAACATTCAATTATAATCTGTTTTACCAAAAAATGTAAAAAAATTCAACTTAAAATCAATTATGAGATTATATGATCATTTAAAGGCATAAATAAAGCTTTTGAAGGCATAAGTGACTATAAAAGAAGTTTTCTTCTCAATGAATTATTTTTGCATCACGTTTCTCGAGGTAAACATTCAATTATAATCTGTTTTAACCCAAAATGTAAAAAAATTCAACTTAAAATAGCTTATAAGATTATATAATCATTTAAAAGGAGAAATAAAGCTTTTGAAGGCATAAGTGACTATAAAAGAAGTTTTCTTCTCAATGAATGGTTTTTGCTTCACGTTTCCCGAGGTAAACATTCAATTATAATCTGTTTTAACCCAAAACGTAAAAAAATTCAACTTAAAATAAGTTATAAGATTATATAATCATTTAAAGGGAGAAATAAAGCTTTTGAAGGCATAAGTGACTATAAAAGAAGTTTTCTTCTCAATGAATGGTTTTTGCTTCACGTTTCCCGAGGCAAACATTTAATTATAATCTGTTTTAACCCAAAACGTAAAAAAAATTCAACTTAAAATCAATTATGAGATTATATGATCATTTAAAGGCATAAATAAAGCTTTTGAAGGCATAAGTGACTATAAAAGAAGTTTTCTTCTCAATGAATCGTTTTTGCATCACGTTTCTCGAGGTAAACATTCAATTATAATCGGTTTTAACCCAAAATGTAAAAAAATTCAACTTAAAATAAGTTATAAGATTATATAATCATTTAAAGGGAGAAATAAAGCTTTTGAAGGCATAAGTGACTATAAAAGAAGTTTTCTTCTCAATGAATGCTTTTTCCTTCACGTTTCCCGAGGTAAACATTCAATTATAATCTGTTTTACCAAAAAATGTAAAAAAATTCAACTTAAAATCAATTATGAGATTATATGATCATTTAAAGGCATAAATAAAGCTTTTCAAGGCATAAGTGACTATAAAAGAAGTTTTCTTCTCAATGAATTATTTTTGCATCACGTTTCTCGAGGTAAACATTCAATTATAATCTGTTTTAACCCAAAATGTAAAAAAATTCAACTTAAAATAGCTTATAAGATTATATAATCATTTAAAAGGAGAAATAAAGCTTTTGAAGGCATAAGTGACTATAAAAGAAGTTTTCTTCTCAATGAATGGTTTTTGCTTCACGTTTCCCGAGGTAAACATTCAATTATAATCTGTTTTAACCCAAAACGTAAAAAAATTCAACTTAAAATAAGTTATAAGATTATATAATCATTTAAAGGGAGAAATAAAGCTTTTGAAGGCATAAGTGACTATAAAAGAAGTTTTCTTCTCAATGAATGGTTTTTGCTTCACGTTTCCCGAGGCAAACATTTAATTATAATCTGTTTTAACCCAAAACGTAAAAAAAATTCAACTTAAAATCAATTATGAGATTATATGATCATTTAAAGGCATAAATAAAGCTTTTGAAGGCATAAGTGACTATAAAAGAAGTTTTCTTCTCAATGAATCGTTTTTGCATCACGTTTCTCGAGGTAAACATTCAATTATAATCGGTTTTAACCCAAAATGTAAAAAAATTCAACTTAAAATAAGTTATAAGATTATATAATCATTTAAAGGGAGAAATAAAGCTTTTGAAGGCATAAGTGACAATAAAAGAAGTTTTCTTCTCAATGAATGCTTTTTCCTTCACGTTTCCCAAGGTAAACATTCAATTATAATCTGTTTTACCTAAAAATGTAAAAAAATTCAACTTAAAATCAATTATGAGATTATATGATCATTTAAAGGCATAAATAAAGCTTTTGAAGGCATAAGTGACTATAAAAGAAGTTTTCTTCTCAATGAATGGTTTTTGCATCACGTTTCCCGAGGTAAACATTCAATTATAATCTGTTTTAACCCAAAACGTAAAAAAATTCAACTTAAAATAAGTTATAAGATTATATAATCATTTAAAGGGAGAAATAAAGCTTTTGAAGGCATAAGTGACTATAAAAGAAGTTTTCTTCTCAATGAATGGTTTTTGCTTCACGTTTCCCGAGGTAAACATTCAATTACAATCTGTTTTAACCCAAAACGTAAAAAAATTCAACTTAAAATAAGTTATAAGATTATATAATCATTTAAAGGGAGAAATAAAGCTTTTGAAGGCATAAGTGACTATAAAAGAAGTTTTCTTCTCAATGAATGGTTTTTGCTTCACGTTTCCCGAGGTAAACATTCAATTATAATCTGTTTTAACCAAAAATGTAAAAAAATTCAACTTAAAATAAGTTATAAGATTATATAACCATTTAAAGGGAGAAATAAAGCTTTTGAAGGCATAAGTGACTATAAAAGAAGTTTTCTTCTCAATGAATGCTTTTTCCTTCACGTTTCCCGAGGTAAACATTCAATTATAATCTGTTTTACCAAAAAATGTAAAAAAATTCAACTTAAAATCAATTATGAGATTATATGATCATTTAAAGGCATAAATAAAGCTTTTGAAGGCATAAGTGACTATAAAAGAAGTTTTCTTCTCAATGAATTGTTTTTGCATCACGTTTCTCGAGGTAAACATTCAATTATAATCTGTTTTAACCCAAAATGTAAAAAAATTCAACTTAAAATAGGTTATAAGATTATATAATCATTTAAAAAGAGAAATAAAGCTTTTGAAGGCATAAGTGACTATAAAAGAAGTTTTCTTCTCAATGAATGGTTTTTGCTTCACGTTTCCCGAGGTAAACATTCAATTATAATCTGTTTTAACCCAAAACGTAAAAAAATTCAACTTAAAATAAGTTATAAGATTATATAATCATTTAAAGGGAGAAATAAAGCTTTTGAAGGCATAAGTGACTATAAAAGAAGTTTTCTTCTCAATGAATGGTTTTTGCTTCACATTTCCCGAGGTAAACATTTAATTATAATCTGTTTTAACCCAAAACGTAAAAAAAATTCAACTTAAAATCAATTATGAGATTATATGATCATTTAAAGGCATAAATAAAGCTTTTGAAGGCATAAGTGACTATAAAAGAAGTTTTCTTCTCAATGAATCGTTTTTGCATCACGTTTCTCGAGGTAAACATTCAATTATAATCTGTTTTAACCCAAAATGTAAAAAAATTCAACTTAAAATAAGTTATAAGATTATATAATCATTTAAAGGGAGAAATAAAGCTTTTGAAGGCATAAGTGACAATAAAAGAAGTTTTCTTCTCAATGAATGGTTTTTGCATCATGTTTCCCGAGGTAAACATTCAATTATAATCTGTTTTAACCCAAAACATAAAAAAATTCAACTTAAAATAAGTTATAAGATTATATAATCATTTAAAGGGAGAAATAAAGCTTTTGAAGGCATAAGTGACTATAAAAGAAGTTTTCTTCTCAATGAATGGTTTTTCCTTCACGTTTCCCGAGGTACACATTCAATTATAATCTTTTATAACCCAAAATGTAAAAAAAATTCAACTTAAAATCAATTATGAGATTATATGATCATTTAAAGGCATAAATAAAGCTTTTGAAGGCATAAGTGACTATAAAAGAAGTTTTCTTCTCAATGAATGGTTTTTGCTTCACGTTTCCCGAGGTAAACATTCAATTATAATCTGTTTTAACCCAAAACGTAAAAAAATTCAACTTAAAATAAGTTATAAGATTATATAATCATTTAAAGGGAGAAATAAAGCTTTTGAAGGCATAAGTGACTATAAAAGAAGTTTTCTTCTCAATGAATGCTTTTTCCTTCACGTTTCCCGAGGTAAACATTCAATTATAATATGTTTTACCAAAAAATGTAAAAATATTCAACTTAAAATCAATTATGAGATTATATGATCATTTAAAGGCATAAATAAAGCTTTTGAAGGCGTAAGTGACTATAAAAGAAGTTTTCTTCTCAATGAATCATTTTTGCATCACGTTTCTCGAGGTAAACATTCAATTATAATCTGTTTTAACCCAAAATGTAAAAAAATTCAACTTAAAATAAGTTATAAGATTATATAATCATTTAAAGGGAGAAATAAAGCTTTTGAAGGCATAAGTGACTATAAAAGAAGTTTTCTTCTCAATGAATGCTTTTTCCTTCACGTTTCCCAAGGTAAACATTCAATTATAATCTGTTTTACCTAAAAATGTAAAAAAATTCAACTTAAAATCAATTATGAGATTATATGATCATTTAAAGGCATAAATAAAGCTTTTGAAGGCATAAGTGACTATAAAAGAAGTTTTCTTCTCAATGAATGGTTTTTCCTTCACGTTTCCCGAGGTAAACATTCAATTATAATCTGTTTTAACCCAAAACGTAAAAAAATTCAACTTAAAATAAGTTATAAGATTATATAATCATTTAAAGGGAGAAATAAAGCTTTTGAAGGCATAAGTGACTATAAAAGAAGTTTTCTTCTCAATGAATGGTTTTTCCTTCACGTTTCCCGAGGTACACATTCAATTATAATCTTTTATAACCCAAAATGTAAAAAAAATTCAACTTAAAATCAATTATGAGATTATATGATCATTTAAAGGCATAAATAAAGCTTTTGAAGGCATAAGTGACTATAAAAGAAGTTTTCTTCTCAATGAATGGTTTTTGCTTCACGTTTCCCGAGGTAAACATTCAATTATAATCTGTTTTAACCCAAAACGTAAAAAAATTCAACTTAAAATAAGTTATAAGATTATATAATCATTTAAAGGGAGAAATAAAGCTTTTGAAGGCATAAGTGACTATAAAAGAAGTTTTCTTCTCAATGAATGCTTTTTCCTTCACGTTTCCCGAGGTAAACATTCAATTATAATATGTTTTACCAAAAAATGTAAAAATATTCAACTTAAAATCAATTATGAGATTATATGATCATTTAAAGGCATAAATAAAGCTTTTGAAGGCGTAAGTGACTATAAAAGAAGTTTTCTTCTCAATAAATTGTTTTTGCATCACGTTTCTCGAGGTAAACATTCAATTATAATCTGTTTTAACCCAAAATGTAAAAAAATTCAACTTAAAATAGCTTATAAGATTATATAATCATTTAAAAGGAGAAATAAAGCTTTTGAAGGCATAAGTGACTATAAAAGAAGTTTTCTTCTCAATGAATGGTTTTTGCTTCACGTTTCCCGAGGTAAACATTCAATTATAATCTGTTTTAACCCAAAACGTAAAAAAATTCAACTTAAAATAAGTTATAAGATTATATAATCATTTAAAGGGAGAAATAAAGCTTTTGAAGGCATAAGTGACTATAAAAGAAGTTTTCTTCTCAATGAATGCTTTTTGCTTCACGTTTCCCGAGGTAAACATTTAATTATAATCTGTTTTAACCCAAAACGTAAAAAAAATTCAACTTAAAATCAATTATGAGATTATATGATCATTTAAAGGCATAAATAAAGCTTTTGAAGGCATAAGTGACTATAAAAGAAGTTTTCTTCTCAATGAATCGTTTTTGCATCACGTTTCTCGAGGTAAACATTCAATTATAATCGGTTTTAACCCAAAATGTAAAAAAATTCAACTTAAAATAAGTTATAAGATTATATAATCATTTAAAGGGAGAAATAAAGCTTTTGAAGGCATAAGTGACAATAAAAGAAGTTTTCTTCTCAATGAATGCTTTTTCCTTCACGTTTCCCAAGGTAAACATTCAATTATAATCTGTTTTACCTAAAAATGTAAAAAAATTCAACTTAAAATCAATTATGAGATTATATGATCATTTAAAGGCATAAATAAAGCTTTTGAAGGCATAAGTGACTATAAAAGAAGTTTTCTTCTCAATGAATGGTTTTTGCATCACGTTTCCCGAGGTAAACATTCAATTATAATCTGTTTTAACCCAAAACGTAAAAAAATTCAACTTAAAATAAGTTATAAGATTATATAATCATTTAAAGGGAGAAATAAAGCTTTTGAAGGCATAAGTGACTATAAAAGAAGTTTTCTTCTCAATGAATGGTTTTTGCTTCACGTTTCCCGAGGTAAACATTCAATTACAATCTGTTTTAACCCAAAACGTAAAAAAATTCAACTTAAAATAAGTTATAAGATTATATAATCATTTAAAGGGAGAAATAAAGCTTTTGAAGGCATAAGTGACTATAAAAGAAGTTTTCTTCTCAATGAATGGTTTTTGCTTCACGTTTCCCGAGGTAAACATTCAATTATAATCTGTTTTAACCAAAAATGTAAAAAAATTCAACTTAAAATAAGTTATAAGATTATATAACCATTTAAAGGGAGAAATAAAGCTTTTGAAGGCATAAGTGACTATAAAAGAAGTTTTCTTCTCAATGAATGCTTTTTCCTTCACGTTTCCCGAGGTAAACATTCAATTATAATCTGTTTTACCAAAAAATGTAAAAAAATTCAACTTAAAATCAATTATGAGATTATATGATCATTTAAAGGCATAAATAAAGCTTTTGAAGGCATAAGTGACTATAAAAGAAGTTTTCTTCTCAATGAATTGTTTTTGCATCACGTTTCTCGAGGTAAACATTCAATTATAATCTGTTTTAACCCAAAATGTAAAAAAATTCAACTTAAAATAGGTTATAAGATTATATAATCATTTAAAAAGAGAAATAAAGCTTTTGAAGGCATAAGTGACTATAAAAGAAGTTTTCTTCTCAATGAATGGTTTTTGCTTCACGTTTCCCGAGGTAAACATTCAATTATAATCTGTTTTAACCCAAAACGTAAAAAAATTCAACTTAAAATAAGTTATAAGATTATATAATCATTTAAAGGGAGAAATAAAGCTTTTGAAGGCATAAGTGACTATAAAAGAAGTTTTCTTCTCAATGAATGGTTTTTGCTTCACATTTCCCGAGGTAAACATTTAATTATAATCTGTTTTAACCCAAAACGTAAAAAAAATTCAACTTAAAATCAATTATGAGATTATATGATCATTTAAAGGCATAAATAAAGCTTTTGAAGGCATAAGTGACTATAAAAGAAGTTTTCTTCTCAATGAATCGTTTTTGCATCACGTTTCTCGAGGTAAACATTCAATTATAATCTGTTTTAACCCAAAATGTAAAAAAATTCAACTTAAAATAAGTTATAAGATTATATAATCATTTAAAGGGAGAAATAAAGCTTTTGAAGGCATAAGTGACAATAAAAGAAGTTTTCTTCTCAATGAATGGTTTTTGCATCATGTTTCCCGAGGTAAACATTCAATTATAATCTGTTTTAACCCAAAACATAAAAAAATTCAACTTAAAATAAGTTATAAGATTATATAATCATTTAAAGGGAGAAATAAAGCTTTTGAAGGCATAAGTGACTATAAAAGAAGTTTTCTTCTCAATGAATGGTTTTTCCTTCACGTTTCCCGAGGTACACATTCAATTATAATCTTTTATAACCCAAAATGTAAAAAAAATTCAACTTAAAATCAATTATGAGATTATATGATCATTTAAAGGCATAAATAAAGCTTTTGAAGGCATAAGTGACTATAAAAGAAGTTTTCTTCTCAATGAATGGTTTTTGCTTCACGTTTCCCGAGGTAAACATTCAATTATAATCTGTTTTAACCCAAAACGTAAAAAAATTCAACTTAAAATAAGTTATAAGATTATATAATCATTTAAAGGGAGAAATAAAGCTTTTGAAGGCATAAGTGACTATAAAAGAAGTTTTCTTCTCAATGAATGCTTTTTCCTTCACGTTTCCCGAGGTAAACATTCAATTATAATATGTTTTACCAAAAAATGTAAAAATATTCAACTTAAAATCAATTATGAGATTATATGATCATTTAAAGGCATAAATAAAGCTTTTGAAGGCGTAAGTGACTATAAAAGAAGTTTTCTTCTCAATGAATCATTTTTGCATCACGTTTCTCGAGGTAAACATTCAATTATAATCTGTTTTAACCCAAAATGTAAAAAAATTCAACTTAAAATAAGTTATAAGATTATATAATCATTTAAAGGGAGAAATAAAGCTTTTGAAGGCATAAGTGACTATAAAAGAAGTTTTCTTCTCAATGAATGCTTTTTCCTTCACGTTTCCCAAGGTAAACATTCAATTATAATCTGTTTTACCTAAAAATGTAAAAAAATTCAACTTAAAATCAATTATGAGATTATATGATCATTTAAAGGCATAAATAAAGCTTTTGAAGGCATAAGTGACTATAAAAGAAGTTTTCTTCTCAATGAATGGTTTTTCCTTCACGTTTCCCGAGGTAAACATTCAATTATAATCTGTTTTAACCCAAAACGTAAAAAAATTCAACTTAAAATAAGTTATAAGATTATATAATCATTTAAAGGGAGAAATAAAGCTTTTGAAGGCATAAGTGACTATAAAAGAAGTTTTCTTCTCAATGAATGGTTTTTCCTTCACGTTTCCCGAGGTACACATTCAATTATAATCTTTTATAACCCAAAATGTAAAAAAAATTCAACTTAAAATCAATTATGAGATTATATGATCATTTAAAGGCATAAATAAAGCTTTTGAAGGCATAAGTGACTATAAAAGAAGTTTTCTTCTCAATGAATGGTTTTTGCTTCACGTTTCCCGAGGTAAACATTCAATTATAATCTGTTTTAACCCAAAACGTAAAAAAATTCAACTTAAAATAAGTTATAAGATTATATAATCATTTAAAGGGAGAAATAAAGCTTTTGAAGGCATAAGTGACTATAAAAGAAGTTTTCTTCTCAATGAATGCTTTTTCCTTCACGTTTCCCGAGGTAAACATTCAATTATAATATGTTTTACCAAAAAATGTAAAAATATTCAACTTAAAATCAATTATGAGATTATATGATCATTTAAAGGCATAAATAAAGCTTTTGAAGGCGTAAGTGACTATAAAAGAAGTTTTCTTCTCAATAAATTGTTTTTGCATCACGTTTCTCGAGGTAAACATTCAATTATAATCTGTTTTAACCCAAAATGTAAAAAAATTCAACTTAAAATAGCTTATAAGATTATATAATCATTTAAAAGGAGAAATAAAGCTTTTGAAGGCATAAGTGACTATAAAAGAAGTTTTCTTCTCAATGAATGGTTTTTGCTTCACGTTTCCCGAGGTAAACATTCAATTATAATCTGTTTTAACCCAAAACGTAAAAAAATTCAACTTAAAATAAGTTATAAGATTATATAATCATTTAAAGGGAGAAATAAAGCTTTTGAAGGCATAAGTGACTATAAAAGAAGTTTTCTTCTCAATGAATGGTTTTTGCTTCACGTTTCCCGAGGCAAACATTTAATTATAATCTGTTTTAACCCAAAACGTAAAAAAAATTCAACTTAAAATCAATTATGAGATTATATGATCATTTAAAGGCATAAATAAAGCTTTTGAAGGCATAAGTGACTATAAAAGAAGTTTTCTTCTCAATGAATGGTTTTTGCTTCACGTTTCCCGAGGTAAACATTCAATTATAATCTGTTTTAACCAAAAACGTAAAAAAATTCAACTTAAAATAAGTTATAAGATTATATAACCATTTAAAGGGAGAAATAAAGCTTTTGAAGGCATAAGTGACTATAAAAGAAGTTTTCTTCTCAATGAATGCTTTTTCCTTCACGTTTCCCGAGGTAAACATTCAATTATAATCTGTTTTACCAAAAAATGTAAAAAAATTCAACTTAAAATCAATTATGAGATTATATGATCATTTAAAGGCATAAATAAAGCTTTTGAAGGCATAAGTGACTATAAAAGAAGTTTTCTTCTCAATGAATTGTTTTTGCATCACGTTTCTCGAGGTAAACATTCAATTATAATCTGTTTTAACCCAAAATGTAAAAAAATTCAACTTAAAATAGGTTATAAGATTATATAATCATTTAAAAGGAGAAATAAAGCTTTTGAAGGCATAAGTGACTATAAAAGAAGTTTTCTTCTCAATGAATGGTTTTTGCTTCACGTTTCCCGAGGTAAACATTCAATTATAATCTGTTTTAACCCAAAACGTAAAAAAATTCAACTTAAAATAAGTTATAAGATTATATAATCATTTAAAGGGAGAAATAAAGCTTTTGAAGGCATAAGTGACTATAAAAAAAGTTTTCTTCTCAATGAATGGTTTTTGCTTCACATTTCCCGAGGTAAACATTTAATTATAATCTGTTTTAACCCAAAACGTAAAAAAAATTCAACTTAAAATCAATTATGAGATTATATGATCATTTAAAGGCATAAATAAAGCTTTTGAAGGCATAAGTGACTATAAAAGAAGTTTTCTTCTCAATGAATCGTTTTTGCATCACGTTTCTCGAGGTAAACATTCAATTATAATCTGTTTTAACCCAAAATGTAAAAAAATTCAACTTAAAATAAGTTATAAGATTATATAATCATTTAAAGGGAGAAATAAAGCTTTTGAAGGCATAAGTGACAATAAAAGAAGTTTTCTTCTTAATGAATGCTTTTTCCTTCACGTTTCCCAAGGTAAACATTCAATTATAATCTGTTTTACCTAAAAATGTAAAAAAATTCAACTTAAAATCAATTATGAGATTATATGATCATTTAAACGCATAAATAAAGCTTTTGAAGGCATAAGTGACTATAAAAGAAGTTTTCTTCTCAATGAATGGTTTTTGCATCACGTTTCCCGAGGTAAACATTCAATTATAATCTGTTTTAACCCAAAACGTAAAAAAATTCAACTTAAAATAAGTTATAAGATTATATAATCATTTAAAGGGAGAAATAAAGCTTTTGAAGGCATAAGTGACTATAAAAGAAGTTTTCTTCTCAATGAATGCTTTTTCCTTCACGTTTCCCGAGGTAAACATTCAATTATAATCTGTTTTACCAAAAAATGTAAAAAAATTCAACTTAAAATCAATTATGAGATTATATGATCATTTAAAGGCATAAATAAAGCTTTTGAAGGCATAAGTGACTATAAAAGAAGTTTTCTTCTCAATGAATTGTTTTTGCATCACGTTTCTCGAGGTAAACATTCAATTATAATCTGTTTTAACCCAAAATGTAAAAAAATTCAACTTAAAATAGGTTATAAGATTATATAATCATTTAAAAGGAGAAATAAAGCTTTTGAAGGCATAAGTGACTATAAAAGAAGTTTTCTTCTCAATGAATGCTTTTTCCTTCACGTTTCCCAAGGTAAACATTCAATTATAATCTGTTTTACCTAAAAATGTAAAAAAATTCAACTTAAAATCAATTATGAGATTATATGATCATTTAAAGGCATAAATAAAGCTTTTGAAGGCATAAGTGACTATAAAAGAAGTTTTCTTCTCAATGAATGGTTTTTGCATCATGTTTCCCAAGGTAAACATTCAATTATAATCTGTTTTAACCCAAAACGTAAAAAAATTCAACTTAAAATAAGTTATAAGATTATATAATCATTTAAAGGGAGAAATAAAGCTTTTGAAGGCATAAGTGACTATAAAAGAAGTTTTCTTCTCAATGAATGGTTTTTCCTTTACGTTTCCCGAGGTACACATTCAATTATAATCTTTTATAACCCAAAATGTAAAAAAAATTCAACTTAAAATCAATTATGAGATTATATGATCATTTAAAGGCATAAATAAAGCTTTTGAAGGCATAAGTGACTATAAAAGAAGTTTTCTTCTCAATGAATGGTTTTTGCTTCACGTTTCCCGAGGTAAACATTCAATTATAATCTGTTTTAACCCAAAACGTAAAAAAATTCAACTTAAAATAAGTTATAAGATTATATAATCATTTAAAGGGAGAAATAAAGCTTTTGAAGGCATAAGTGACTATAAAAGAAGTTTTCTTCTCAATGAATGCTTTTTCCTTCACGTTTCCCGAGGTAAACATTCAATTATAATATGTTTTACCAAAAAATGTAAAAAAATTCAACTTAAAATCAATTATGAGATTATATGATCATTTAAAGGCATAAATAAAGCTTTTGAAGGCATAAGTGACTATAAAAGAAGTTTTCTTCTCAATGAATGGTTTTTGCATCATGTTTCCCGAGGTAAACATTCAATTATAATCTGTTTTAACCCAAAACGTAAAAAAATTCAACTTAAAATAAGTTATAAGATTATATAATCATTTAAAGGGAGAAATAAAGCTTTTGAAGGCATAAGTGACTATAAAAGAAGTTTTCTTCTCAATGAATGCTTTTTCCTTCACGTTTCCCGAGGTAAACATTCAATTATAATATGTTTTACCAAAAAATGTAAAAAAATTCAACTTAAAATCAATTATGAGATTATATGATCATTTAAAGGCATAAATAAAGCTTTTGAAGGCATAAGTGACTATAAAAGAAGTTTTCTTCTCAATGAATGGTTTTTGCATCACGTTTCCCGAGGTAAATATTCAATTATAATCTGTTTTAACCCAAAACGTAAAAAAATTCAACTTAAAATAAGTTATAAGATTATATAATCATTTAAAGGGAGAAATAAAGCTTTTGAAGGCATAAGTGACTATAAAAGAAGTTTTCTTCTCAATGAATGGTTTTTCCTTTACGTTTCCCGAGGTACACATTCAATTATAATCTTTTATAACCCAAAATGTAAAAAAAATTCAACTTAAAATCAATTATGAGATTATATGATCATTTAAAGGCATAAATAAAGCTTTTGAAGGCATAAGTGACTATAAAAGAAGTTTTCTTCTCAATGAATGGTTTTTGCTTCACGTTTCCCGAGGTAAACATTCAATTATAATCTGTTTTAACCCAAAACGTAAAAAAATTCAACTTAAAATAAGTTATAAGATTATATAATCATTTAAAGGGAGAAATAAAGCTTTTGAAGGCATAAGTGACTATAAAAGAAGTTTTCTTCTCAATGAATGCTTTTTCCTTCACGTTTCCCGAGGTAAACATTCAATTATAATATGTTTTACCAAAAAATGTAAAAAAATTCAACTTAAAATCAATTATGAGATTATATGATCATTTAAAGGCATAAATAAAGCTTTTGAAGGCATAAGTGACTATAAAAGAAGTTTTCTTCTCAATGAATGGTTTTTGCATCATGTTTCCCGAGGTAAACATTCAATTATAATCTGTTTTAACCCAAAACGTAAAAAAATTCAACTTAAAATAAGTTATAAGATTATATAATCATTTAAAGGGAGAAATAAAGCTTTTGAAGGCATAAGTGACTATAAAAGAAGTTTTCTTCTCAATGAATGCTTTTTCCTTCACGTTTCCCGAGGTAAACATTCAATTATAATATGTTTTACCAAAAAATGTAAAAAAATTCAACTTAAAATCAATTATGAGATTATATGATCATTTAAAGGCATAAATAAAGCTTTTGAAGGCATAAGTGACTATAAAAGAAGTTTTCTTCTCAATGAATTGTTTTTGCATCACGTTTCTCGAGGTAAACATTCAATTATAATCTGTTTTAACCCAAAATGTAAAAAAATTCAACTTAAAATAGGTTATAAGATTATATAATCATTTAAAAGGAGAAATAAAGCTTTTGAAGGCATAAGTGACTATAAAAGAAGTTTTCTTCTCAATGAATGCTTTTTCCTTCACGTTTCCCAAGGTAAACATTCAATTATAATCTGTTTTACCTAAAAATGTAAAAAAATTCAACTTAAAATCAATTATGAGATTATATGATCATTTAAAGGCATAAATAAAGCTTTTGAAGGCATAAGTGACTATAAAAGAAGTTTTCTTCTCAATGAATGGTTTTTGCATCACGTTTCCCGAGGTAAACATTCAATTATAATCTGTTTTAACCCAAAACGTAAAAAAATTCAACTTAAAATAAGTTATAAGATTATATAATCATTTAAAGGGAGAAATAAAGCTTTTGAAGGCATAAGTGACTATAAAAGAAGTTTTCTTCTCAATGAATGCTTTTTCCTTCACGTTTCCCAAGGTAAACATTCAATTATAATCTGTTTTACCTAAAAATGTAAAAAAATTCAACTTAAAATCAATTATGAGATTATATGATCATTTAAAGGCATAAATAAAGCTTTTGAAGGCATAAGTGACTATAAAAGAAGTTTTCTTCTCAATGAATGGTTTTTGCATCATGTTTCCCGAGGTAAACATTCAATTATAATCTGTTTTAACCCAAAACGTAAAAAAATTCAACTTAAAATAAGTTATAAGATTATATAATCATTTAAAGGGAGAAATAAAGCTTTTGAAGGCATAAGTGACTATAAAAGAAGTTTTCTTCTCAATGAATGGTTTTTCCTTCACGTTTCCCGAGGTACACATTCAATTATAATCTTTTATAACCCAAAATGTAAAAAAAATTCAACTTAAAATCAATTATGAGATTATATGATCATTTAAAGGCATAAATAAAGCTTTTGAAGGCATAAGTGACTATAAAAGAAGTTTTCTTCTCAATGAATGGTTTTTGCTTCACGTTTCCCGAGGTAAACATTCAATTATAATCTGTTTTAACCCAAAACGTAAAAAAATTCAACTTAAAATAAGTTATAAGATTATATAATCATTTAAAGGGAGAAATAAAGCTTTTGAAGGCATAAGTGACTATAAAAGAAGTTTTCTTCTCAATGAATGCTTTTTCCTTCACGTTTCCCGAGGTAAACATTCAATTATAATATGTTTTACCAAAAAATGTAAAAATATTCAACTTAAAATCAATTATGAGATTATATGATCATTTAAAGGCATAAATAAAGCTTTTGAAGGCGTAAGTGACTATAAAAGAAGTTTTCTTCTCAATGAATCGTTTTTGCATCACGTTTCTCGAGGTAAACATTCAATTATAATCTGTTTTAACCCAAAATGTAAAAAAATTCAACTTAAAATAAGTTATAAGATTATATAATCATTTAAAGGGAGAAATAAAGCTTTTGAAGGCATAAGTGACTATAAAAGAAGTTTTCTTCTCAATGAATGCTTTTTCCTTCACGTTTCCCAAGGTAAACATTCAATTATAATCTGTTTTACCTAAAAATGTAAAAAAATTCAACTTAAAATCAATTATGAGATTATATGATCATTTAAAGGCATAAATAAAGCTTTTGAAGGCATAAGTGACTATAAAAGAAGTTTTCTTCTCAATGAATGGTTTTTGCATCACGTTTCCCGAGGTAAACATTCAATTATAATCTGTTTTAACCCAAAACGTAAAAAAATTCAACTTAAAATAAGTTATAAGATTATATAATCATTTAAAGGGAGAAATAAAGCTTTTGAAGGCATAAGTGACTATAAAAGAAGTTTTCTTCTCAATGAATGCTTTTTCCTTCACGTTTCCCGAGGTAAACATTCAATTATAATCTGTTTTACCAAAAAATGTAAAAAAATTCAACTTAAAATCAATTATGAGATTATATGATCATTTAAAGGCATAAATAAAGCTTTTGAAGGCATAAGTGACTATAAAAGAAGTTTTCTTCTCAATGAATTGTTTTTGCATCACGTTTCTCGAGGTAAACATTCAATTATAATCTGTTTTAACCCAAAATGTAAAAAAATTCAACTTAAAATAGGTTATAAGATTATATAATCATTTAAAAGGAGAAATAAAGCTTTTGAAGGCATAAGTGACTATAAAAGAAGTTTTCTTCTCAATGAATGCTTTTTCCTTCACGTTTCCCAAGGTAAACATTCAATTATAATCTGTTTTACCTAAAAATGTAAAAAAATTCAACTTAAAATCAATTATGAGATTATATGATCATTTAAAGGCATAAATAAAGCTTTTGAAGGCATAAGTGACTATAAAAGAAGTTTTCTTCTCAATGAATGGTTTTTGCATCATGTTTCCCGAGGTAAACATTCAATTATAATCTGTTTTAACCCAAAACGTAAAAAAATTCAACTTAAAATAAGTTATAAGATTATATAATCATTTAAAGGGAGAAATAAAGCTTTTGAAGGCATAAGTGACTATAAAAGAAGTTTTCTTCTCAATGAATGGTTTTTCCTTCACGTTTCCCGAGGTACACATTCAATTATAATCTTTTATAACCCAAAATGTAAAAAAAATTCAACTTAAAATCAATTATGAGATTATATGATCATTTAAAGGCATAAATAAAGCTTTTGAAGGCATAAGTGACTATAAAAGAAGTTTTCTTCTCAATGAATGGTTTTTGCTTCACGTTTCCCGAGGTAAACATTCAATTATAATCTGTTTTAACCCAAAACGTAAAAAAATTCAACTTAAAATAAGTTATAAGATTATATAATCATTTAAAGGGAGAAATAAAGCTTTTGAAGGCATAAGTGACTATAAAAGAAGTTTTCTTCTCAATGAATGCTTTTTCCTTCACGTTTCCCGAGGTAAACATTCAATTATAATATGTTTTACCAAAAAATGCAAAAATATTCAGCTTAAAATCAATTATGAGATTATATGATCATTTAAAGGCATAAATAAAGCTTTTGAAGGCGTAAGTGACTATAAAAGAAGTTTTCTTCTCAATGAATCGTTTTTGCATCACGTTTCTCGAGGTAAACATTCAATTATAATCTGTTTTAACCCAAAATGTAAAAAAATTCAACTTAAAATAAGTTATAAGATTATATAATCATTTAAAGGGAGAAATAAAGCTTTTGAAGGCATAAGTGACTATAAAAGAAGTTTTCTTCTCAATGAATGCTTTTTCCTTCACGTTTCCCAAGGTAAACATTCAATTATAATTTGTTTTACCTAAAAATGTAAAAAAATTCAACTTAAAATCAATTATGAGATTATATGATCATTTAAAGGCATAAATAAAGCTTTTGAAGGCATAAGTGACTATAAAAGAAGTTTTCTTCTCAATGAATGGTTTTTGCATCACGTTTCCCGAGGTAAACATTCAATTATAATCTGTTTTAACCCAAAACGTAAAAAAATTCAACTTAAAATAAGTTATAAGATTATATAATCATTTAAAGGGAGAAATAAAGCTTTTGAAGGCATAAGTGATTATAAAAGAAGTTTTCTTCTCAATGAATGCTTTTTCCTTCACGTTTCCCGAGGTAAACATTCAATTATAATCTGTTTTACCAAAAAATGTAAAAAAATTCAACTTAAAATCAATTATGAGATTATATGATCATTTAAAGGCATAAATAAAGCTTTTGAAGGCATAAGTGACTATAAAAGAAGTTTTCTTCTCAATGAATTGTTTTTGCATCACGTTTCTCGAGGTAAACATTCAATTATAATCTGTTTTAACCCAAAATGTAAAAAAATTCAACTTAAAATAGGTTATAAGATTATATAATCATTTAAAAGGAGAAATAAAGCTTTTGAAGGCATAAGTGACTATAAAAGAAGTTTTCTTCTCAATGAATGCTTTTTCCTTCACGTTTCCCAAGGTAAACATTCAATTATAATCTGTTTTACCTAAAAATGTAAAAAAATTCAACTTAAAATCAATTATGAGATTATATGATCATTTAAAGGCATAAATAAAGCTTTTGAAGGCATAAGTGACTATAAAAGAAGTTTTCTTCTCAATGAATGGTTTTTGCATCATGTTTCCCGAGGTAAACATTCAATTATAATCTGTTTTAACCCAAAACGTAAAAAAATTCAACTTAAAATAAGTTATAAGATTATATAATCATTTAAAGGGAGAAATAAAGCTTTTGAAGGCATAAGTGACTATAAAAGAAGTTTTCTTCTCAATGAATGGTTTTTCCTTCACGTTTCCCGAGGTACACATTCAATTATAATCTTTTATAACCCAAAATGTAAAAAAAATTCAACTTAAAATCAATTATGAGATTATATGATCATTTAAAGGCATAAATAAAGCTTTTGAAGGCATAAGTGACTATAAAAGAAGTTTTCTTCTCAATGAATGGTTTTTGCTTCACGTTTCCCGAGGTAAACATTCAATTATAATCTGTTTTAACCCAAAACGTAAAAAAATTCAACTTAAAATAAGTTATAAGATTATATAATCATTTAAAGGGAGAAATAAAGCTTTTGAAGGCATAAGTGACTATAAAAGAAGTTTTCTTCTCAATGAATGCTTTTTCCTTCACGTTTCCCGAGGTAAACATTCAATTATAATATGTTTTACCAAAAAATGTAAAAATATTCAACTTAAAATCAATTATGAGATTATATGATCATTTAAAGGCATAAATAAAGCTTTTGAAGGCGTAAGTGACTATAAAAGAAGTTTTCTTCTCAATAAATTGTTTTTGCATCACGTTTCTCGAGGTAAACATTCAATTATAATCTGTTTTAACCCAAAATGTAAAAAAATTCAACTTAAAATAGGTTATAAGATTATATAATCATTTAAAAGGAGAAATAAAGCTTTTGAAGGCATAAGTGACTATAAAAGAAGTTTTCTTCTCAATGAATGGTTTTTGCTTCACGTTTCCCGAGGTAAACATTCAATTATAATCTGTTTTAACCCAAAACGTAAAAAAATTCAACTTAAAATAAGTTATAAGATTATATAATCATTTAAAGGGAGAAATAAAGCTTTTGAAGGCATAAGTGACTATAAAAGAAGTTTTCTTCTCAATAAATGGTTTTTGCTTCACGTTTCCCGAGGTAAACATTTAATTATAATCTGTTTTAACCCAAAACGTAAAAAAAATTCAACTTAAAATCAATTATGAGATTATATGATCACTTAAAGGCATAAATAAAGCTTTTGAAGGCATAAGTGACTATAAAAGAAGTTTTCTTCTCAATGAATCGTTTTTGCATCACGTTTCTCGAGGTAAACATTCAATTATAATCTGTTTTAACCCAAAATGTAAAAAAATTCAACTTAAAATAAGTTATAAGATTATATAATCATTTAAAGGGAGAAATAAAGCTTTTGAAGGCATAAGTGACAATAAAAGAAGTTTTCTTCTCAATGAATGCTTTTTCCTTCACGTTTCCCAAGGTAAACATTCAATTATAATCTGTTTTACCTAAAAATGTAAAAAAATTCAACTTAAAATCAATTATGAGATTATATGATCATTTAAAGGCATAAATAAAGCTTTTGAAGGCATAAGTGACTATAAAAGAAGTTTTCTTCTCAATGAATGGTTTTTGCATCACGTTTCCCGAGGTAAACATTCAATTATAATCTGTTTTAACCCAAAACGTAAAAAAATTCAACTTAAAATAAGTTATAAGATTATATAATCATGTAAAGGGAGAAATAAAGCTTTTGAAGGAATAAGTGACTATAAAAGAAGTTTTCTTCTCAATGAATGGTTTTTGCTTCACGTTTCCCGAGGTGAACATTTAATTATAATCTGTTTTAACCCAAAACGTAAAAAAAATTCAACTTAAAATCAATTATGAGATTATATGATCATTTAAAGGCATAAATAAAGCTTTTGAAGGCATAAGTGACTATAAAAGAAGTTTTCTTCTCAATGAATCGTTTTTGCATCACGTTTCTCGAGGTAAACATTCAATTATAATCTGTTTTAACCCAAAATGTAAAAAAATTCAACTTAAAATAAGTTATAAGATTATATAATCATTTAAAGGGAGAAATAAAGCTTTTGAAGGCATAAGTGACAATAAAAGAAGTTTTCTTCTCAATGAATGCTTTTTCCTTCACGTTTCCCAAGGTAAACATTCAATTATAATCTGTTTTACCTAAAAATGTAAAAAAATTCAACTTACAATCAATTATGAGATTATATGATCATTTAAAGGCATAAATAAAGCTTTTGAAGGCATAAGTGACTATAAAAGAAGTTTTCTTCTCAATGAATGGTTTTTGGATCACCTTTCCCGAGGTAAACATTCAATTATTATCTGTTTTAACCCAAAACGTAAAAAAATTCAACTTAAAATAAGTTATAAGATTATATAATCATTTAGAGGGAGAAATAAAGGTTTTGAAGGCATAAGTGACTATAAAAGAAGTTTTCTTCTCAATGAATGCTTTTTCCTTCACGTTTCCCGAGGTAAACATTCAATTATAATCTGTTTTACCAAAAAATGTAAAAAAATTCAACTTAAAATCAATTATGAGATTATATGATCATTTAAAGACATAAATAAAGCTTTTGAAGGCATAAGTGACTATAAAAGAAGTTTTCTTCTCAATGAATTGTTTTTGCATCACGTTTCTCGAGGTAAACATTCAATTATAATCTGTTTTAACTCAAAATGTAAAAAAATTCAACTTAAAATAGGTTATAAGATTATATAATCATTTAAAAGGAGAAATAAATCTTTTGAAGGCATAAGTGACTATAAAAGAAGTTTTCTTCTCAATGAATGGTTTTTGCTTCACGTTTCCCGAGGTAAACATTCAATTATAATCTGTTTTAACCCAAAACGTAAAAAAATTCAACTTAAAATAAGTTATAAGATTATATAATCATTTAAAAGGAGAAATAAAGCTTTTGAAGGCATAAGTGACTATAAAAGAAGTTTTCTTCTCAATGAATGGTTTTTGCTTCACGTTTCCCGAGGTAAACATTTAATTATAATCTGTTTTAACCCAAAACGTAAAAAAAATTCAACTTAAAATCAATTATGAGATTATATGATCATTTAAAGGCATAAATAAAGCTTTTGAAGGCATAAGTGACTATAAAAGAAGTTTTCTTCTCAATGAATCGTTTTTGCATCACGTTTCTCGAGGTAAACATTCAATTATAATCTGTTTTAACCCAAAATGTAAAAAAATTCAACTTAAAATAAGTTATAAGATTATATAATCATTTAAAGGGAGAAATAAAGCTTTTGAAGGCATAAGTGACAATAAAAGAAGTTTTCTTCTCAATGAATGCTTTTTCCTTCACGTTTCCCAAGGTAAACATTCAATTATAATCTGTTTTACCTAAAAATGTAAAAAAATTCAACTTAAAATCAATTATGAGATTATATGATCATTTAAAGGCATAAATAAAGCTTTTGAAGGCATAAGTGATTATAAAAGAAGTTTTCTTCTCAATGAATGGTTTTTGCATCACGTTTCCCGAGGTAAACATTCAATTATAATCTGTTTTAACCCAAAACGTAAAAAAATTCAACTTAAAATAAGTTATAAGATTATATAATCATTTAAAGGGAGAAATAAAGCTTTTGAAGGCATAAGTGACTATAAAAGAAGTTTTCTTCTCAATGAATGCTTTTTCCTTCACGTTTCCCGAGGTAAACATTCAATTATAATCTGTTTTACCAAAAAATGTAAAAAAATTCAACTTAAAATAAGTTATAAGATTATATAATCATTTAAAGGGAGAAATAAAGCTTTTGAAGGCATAAGTGACAATAAAAGAAGTTTTCTTCTCAATGAATGCTTTATCCTTCACGTTTCCCAAGATAAACATTCAATTATAATCTGTTTTACCTAAAAATGTAAAAAAATTCAACTTAAAATCAATTATGAGATTATATGATCATTTAAAGGCATAAATAAAGCTTTTGAAGGCATAAGTGACTATAAAAGAAGTTTTCTTCTCAATGAATGGTTTTTGCATCACGTTTCCCGAGGTAAATATTCAATTATAATCTGTTTTAACCCAAAACGTAAAAAAATTCAACTTAAAATAAGTTATAAGATTATATAATCATTTAAAGGGAGAAATAAAGCTTTTGAAGGCATAAGTGACTATAAAAGAAGTTTTCTTCTCAATGAATGCTTTTTCCTTCACGTTTCCTGAGGTAAACATTCAATTATAATCTGTTTTACCTAAAAATGTAAAAAAATTCAACTTAAAATCAATTATGAGATTATATGATCATTTAAAGGCATAAATAAAGCTTTTGAAGGCATAAGTGACTATAAAAGAAGTTTTCTTCTCAATGAATTGTTTTTGCATCACGTTTCTCGAGGTAAACATTCAATTATAATCTGTTTTAACCCAAAATGTAAAAAAATTCAACTTAAAATAGGTTATAAGATTATATAATCATTTAAAAGGAGAAATAAAGCTTTTGAAGGCATAAGTGACTATAAAAGAAGTTTTCTTCTCAATGAATGGTTTTTGCTTCACGTTTCCCGAGGTAAACATTCAATTATAATCTGTTTTAACCCAAAACGTAAAAAAATTCAACTTAAAATAAGTTATAAGATTATATAATCATTTAAAGGGAGAAATAAAGCTTTTGAAGGCATAAGTGACTATAAAAGAAGTTTTCTTCTCAATGAATGGTTTTTGCTTCACGTTTCCCGAGGCAAACATTTAATTATAATCTGTTTTAACCCAAAACGTAAAAAAAATTCAACTTAAAATCAATTATGAGATTATATGATCATTTAAAGGCATAAATAAAGCTTTTGAAGGCATAAGTGACTATAAAAGAAGTTTTCTTCTCAATGAATCGTTTTTGCATCACGTTTCTCGAGGTAAACATTCAATTATAATCTGTTTTAACCCAAAATGTAAAAAAATTCAACTTAAAATAAGTTATAAGATTATATAATCATTTAAAGGGAGAAATAAAGCTTTTGAAGGCATAAGTGACAATAAAAGAAGTTTTCTTCTCAATGAATGCTTTTTCCTTCACGTTTCCCAAGGTAAACATTCAATTATAATCTGTTTTACCAAAAAATGTAAAAAAATTCAACTTAAAATCAATTATGAGATTATATGATCATTTAAAGGCATAAATAAAGCTTTTGAAGGCATAAGTGACTATAAAAGAAGTTTTCTTCTCAATGAATTGTTTTTGCATCACGTTTCTCGAGGTAAACATTCAATTATAATCTGTTTTAACCCAAAATGTAAAAAAATTCAACTTAAAATAGGTTATAAGATTATATAATCATTTAAAAGGAGAAATAAAGCTTTTGAAGGCATAAGTGACTATAAAAGAAGTTTTCTTCTCAATGAATGGTTTTTGCTTCACGTTTCCCGAGGTAAACATTCAATTATAATCTGTTTTAACCCAAAACGTAAAAAAATTCAACTTAAAATAAGTTATAAGATTATATAATCATTTAAAGGGAGAAATAAAGCTTTTGAAGGCATAAGTGACTATAAAAGAAGTTTTCTTCTCAATGAATGCTTTTTGCTTCACGTTTCCCGAGGTAAACATTTAATTATAATCTGTTTTAACCCAAAACGTAAAAAAAATTCAACTTAAAATCAATTATGAGATTATATGATCATTTAAAGGCATAAATAAAGCTTTTGAAGGCATAAGTGACTATAAAAGAAGTTTTCTTCTCAATGAATCGTTTTTGCATCACGTTTCTCGAGGTAAACATTCAATTATAATCTGTTTTAACCCAAAATGTAAAAATATTCAACTTAAAATAAGTTATAAGATTATATAATCATTTAAAGGGAGAAATAAAGCTTTTGAAGGCATAAGTGACTATAAAAGAAGTTTTCTTCTCAATGAATGCTTTTTCCTTCACGTTTCCCAAGGGAAACATTCAATTATAATCTGTTTTACCTAAAAATGTAAAAAAATTCAACTTAAAATCAATTATGAGATTATATGATCATTTAAAGGGAGAAATAAAGCTTTTAAAGGCATAAGTGACAATAAAAGAAGTTTTCTTCTCAATGAATGCTTTTTCCTTCACGTTTCCCAAGGTAAACATTCAATTATAATCTGTTTTACCTAAAAATGTAAAAAAATTCAACTTAAAATCAATTATGAGATTATATGATCATTTAAAGGCATAAATAAAGCTTTTGAAGGCATAAGTGACTATAAAAGAAGTTTTCTTCTCAATGAATGGTTTTTGCATCACGTTTCCCGAGGTAAACATTCAATTATAATCTGTTTTAACCCAAAACGTAAAAAAATTCAACTTAAAATAAGTTATAAAATTATACAATCATTTAAAGGGAGAAATAAAGCTTTTGAAGGCATAAGTGACTATAAAAGAAGTTTTCTTCTCAATGAATGCATTTTCCTTCACGTTTCCCGAGGTAAACATTCAATTATAATCTGTTTTACCAAAAAATATAAAAAAATTCAACTTAAAATCAATTATGAGATTATATGATCATTTAAAGGCATAAATAAAGCTTTTGAAGGCATAAGTGACTATAAAAGAAGTTTTCTTCTCAATGAATTATTTTTGCATCACGTTTCTCGAGGTAAACATTCAATTATAATCTGTTTTAATCCAAAATGTAAAAAAATTCAACTTAAAATAGCTTATAAGATTATATAATCATTTAAAAGGAGAAATAAAGCTTTTGAAGGCATAAGTGACTATAAAAGAAGTTTTCTTCTCAATGAATGGTTTTTGCTTCATGTTTCCCGAGGTAAACATTCAATTATAATCTGTTTTAACCCAAAACGTAAAAAAATTCAACTTAAAATAAGTTATAAGATTATATAATCATTTAAAGGGAGAAATAAAGCTTTTGAAGGCATAAGTGACTATAAAAGAAGTTTTCTTCTCAATGAATGGTTTTTGCTTCACGTTTCCCGAGGCAAACATTTAATTATAATCTGTTTTAACCCAAAACGTAAAAAAAATTCAACTTAAAATCAATTATGAGATTATATGATCATTTAAAGGCATAAATAAAGCTTTTGAAGGCATAAGTGACTATAAAAGAAGTTTTCTTCTCAATGAATCGTTTTTGCATCACGTTTCTCGAGGTAAACATTCAATTATAATCTGTTTTAACCCAAAACGTAAAAAAATTCAACTTAAAATAAGTTATAAGATTATATAATCATTTAAAGGGAGAAATAAAGCTTTTGAAGGCATAAGTGACAATAAAAGAAGTTTTCTTCTCAATGAATGCTTTATCCTTCACGTTTCCCAAGATAAACATTCAATTATAATCTGTTTTACCTAAAAATGTAAAAAAATTCAACTTAAAATCAATTATGAGATTATATGATCATTTAAAGGCATAAATAAAGCTTTTGAAGGCATAAGTGACTATAAAAGAAGTTTTCTTCTCAATGAATGGTTTTTGCATCACGTTTCCCGAGGTAAATATTCAATTATAATCTGTTTTAACCCAAAACGTAAAAAAATTCAACTTAAAATAAGTTATAAGATTATATAATCATTTAAAGGGAGAAATAAAGCTTTTGAAGGCATAAGTGACTATAAAAGAAGTTTTCTTCTCAATGAATGCTTTTTCCTTCACGTTTCCTGAGGTAAACATTCAATTATAATCTGTTTTACCTAAAAATGTAAAAAAATTCAACTTAAAATCAATTATGAGATTATATGATCATTTAAAGGCATAAATAAAGCTTTTGAAGGCATAAGTGACTATAAAAGAAGTTTTCTTCTCAATGAATTGTTTTTGCATCACGTTTCTCGAGGTAAACATTCAATTATAATCTGTTTTAACCCAAAATGTAAAAAAATTCAACTTAAAATAGGTTATAAGATTATATAATCATTTAAAAGGAGAAATAAAGCTTTTGAAGGCATAAGTGACTATAAAAGAAGTTTTCTTCTCAATGAATGGTTTTTGCTTCACGTTTCCCGAGGTAAACATTCAATTATAATCTGTTTTAACCCAAAACGTAAAAAAATTCAACTTAAAATAAGTTATAAGATTATATAATCATTTAAAGGGAGAAATAAAGCTTTTGAAGGCATAAGTGACTATAAAAGAAGTTTTCTTCTCAATGAATGGTTTTTGCTTCACGTTTCCCGAGGCAAACATTTAATTATAATCTGTTTTAACCCAAAACGTAAAAAAAATTCAACTTAAAATCAATTATGAGATTATATGATCATTTAAAGGCATAAATAAAGCTTTTGAAGGCATAAGTGACTATAAAAGAAGTTTTCTTCTCAATGAATCGTTTTTGCATCACGTTTCTCGAGGTAAACATTCAATTATAATCTGTTTTAACCCAAAATGTAAAAAAATTCAACTTAAAATAAGTTATAAGATTATATAATCATTTAAAGGGAGAAATAAAGCTTTTGAAGGCATAAGTGACAATAAAAGAAGTTTTCTTCTCAATGAATGCTTTTTCCTTCACGTTTCCCAAGGTAAACATTCAATTATAATCTGTTTTACCAAAAAATGTAAAAAAATTCAACTTAAAATCAATTATGAGATTATATGATCATTTAAAGGCATAAATAAAGCTTTTGAAGGCATAAGTGACTATAAAAGAAGTTTTCTTCTCAATGAATTGTTTTTGCATCACGTTTCTCGAGGTAAACATTCAATTATAATCTGTTTTAACCCAAAATGTAAAAAAATTCAACTTAAAATAGGTTATAAGATTATATAATCATTTAAAAGGAGAAATAAAGCTTTTGAAGGCATAAGTGACTATAAAAGAAGTTTTCTTCTCAATGAATGGTTTTTGCTTCACGTTTCCCGAGGTAAACATTCAATTATAATCTGTTTTAACCCAAAACGTAAAAAAATTCAACTTAAAATAAGTTATAAGATTATATAATCATTTAAAGGGAGAAATAAAGCTTTTGAAGGCATAAGTGACTATAAAAGAAGTTTTCTTCTCAATGAATGCTTTTTGCTTCACGTTTCCCGAGGTAAACATTTAATTATAATCTGTTTTAACCCAAAACGTAAAAAAAATTCAACTTAAAATCAATTATGAGATTATATGATCATTTAAAGGCATAAATAAAGCTTTTGAAGGCATAAGTGACTATAAAAGAAGTTTTCTTCTCAATGAATCGTTTTTGCATCACGTTTCTCGAGGTAAACATTCAATTATAATCTGTTTTAACCCAAAATGTAAAAATATTCAACTTAAAATAAGTTATAAGATTATATAATCATTTAAAGGGAGAAATAAAGCTTTTGAAGGCATAAGTGACTATAAAAGAAGTTTTCTTCTCAATGAATGCTTTTTCCTTCACGTTTCCCAAGGGAAACATTCAATTATAATCTGTTTTACCTAAAAATGTAAAAAAATTCAACTTAAAATCAATTATGAGATTATATGATCATTTAAAGGGAGAAATAAAGCTTTTAAAGGCATAAGTGACAATAAAAGAAGTTTTCTTCT
The DNA here is from genome assembly GCF_053813885.1 of Theobroma cacao. Classification (NCBI taxonomy): domain Eukaryota; kingdom Viridiplantae; phylum Streptophyta; class Magnoliopsida; order Malvales; family Malvaceae; genus Theobroma; species Theobroma cacao. The sequence goes on from NC_142643.1 coordinate 20,259,255, forward strand.
CAATGAATGCTTTTTCCTTCACGTTTCCCAAGGTAAACATTCAATTATAATCTGTTTTACCTAAAAATGTAAAAAAATTCAACTTAAAATCAATTATGAGATTATATGATCATTTAAAGGCATAAATAAAGCTTTTGAAGGCATAAGTGACTATAAAAGAAGTTTTCTTCTCAATGAATGGTTTTTGCATCACGTTTCCCGAGGTAAACATTCAATTATAATCTGTTTTAACCCAAAACGTAAAAAAATTCAACTTAAAATAAGTTATAAAATTATACAATCATTTAAAGGGAGAAATAAAGCTTTTGAAGGCATAAGTGACTATAAAAGAAGTTTTCTTCTCAATGAATGCATTTTCCTTCACGTTTCCCGAGGTAAACATTCAATTATAATCTGTTTTACCAAAAAATATAAAAAAATTCAACTTAAAATCAATTATGAGATTATATGATCATTTAAAGGCATAAATAAAGCTTTTGAAGGCATAAGTGACTATAAAAGAAGTTTTCTTCTCAATGAATTATTTTTGCATCACGTTTCTCGAGGTAAACATTCAATTATAATCTGTTTTAACCCAAAATGTAAAAAAATTCAACTTAAAATAGCTTATAAGATTATATAATCATTTAAAAGGAGAAATAAAGCTTTTGAAGGCATAAGTGACTATAAAAGAAGTTTTCTTCTCAATGAATGGTTTTTGCTTCACGTTTCCCGAGGTAAACATTCAATTATAATCTGTTTTAACCCAAAACGTAAAAAAATTCAACTTAAAATAAGTTATAAGATTATATAATCATTTAAAGGGAGAAATAAAGCTTTTGAAGGCATAAGTGACTATAAAAGAAGTTTTCTTCTCAATGAATGGTTTTTGCTTCACGTTTCCCGAGGCAAACATTTAATTATAATCTGTTTTAACCCAAAACGTAAAAAAAATTCAACTTAAAATCAATTATGAGATTATATGATCATTTAAAGGCATAAATAAAGCTTTTGAAGGCATAAGTGACTATAAAAGAAGTTTTCTTCTCAATGAATCATTTTTGCATCACGTTTCTCGAGGTAAACATTCAATTATAATCTGTTTTAACCCAAAATGTAAAAAAATTCAACTTAAAATAAGTTATAAGATTATATAATCATTTAAAGGGAGAAATAAAGCTTTTGAAGGCATAAGTGACAATAAAAGAAGTTTTCTTCTTAATGAATGCTTTTTCCTTCACGTTTCCCAAGGTAAACATTCAATTATAATCTGTTTTACCTAAAAATGTAAAAAAATTCAACTTAAAATCAATTATGAGATTATATGATCATTTAAAGGCATAAATAAAGCTTTTGAAGGCATAAGTGACTATAAAAGAAGTTTTCTTCTCAATGAATGGTTTTTGCATCACGTTTCCCGAGGTAAACATTCAATTATAATCTGTTTTAACCCAAAACGTAAAAAAATTCAACTTAAAATAAGTTATAAGATTATATAATCATTTAAAGGGAGAAATAAAGCTTTTGAAGGCATAAGTGACTATAAAAGAAGTTTTCTTCTCAATGAATGCTTTTTCCTTCACGTTTCCCGAGGTAAACATTCAATTATAATCTGTTTTACCAAAAAATGTAAAAAAATTCAACTTAAAATCAATTATGAGATTATATGATCATTTAAAGGCATAAATAAAGCTTTTGAAGGCATAAGTGACTATAAAAGAAGTTTTCTTCTCAATGAATTGTTTTTGCATCACGTTTCTCGAGGTAAACATTCAATTATAATCTGTTTTAACCCAAAATGTAAAAAAATTCAACTTAAAATAGGTTATAAGATTATATAATCATTTAAAAGGAGAAATAAAGCTTTTGAAGGCATAAGTGACTATAAAAGAAGTTTTCTTCTCAATGAATGGTTTTTGCTTCACGTTTCCCGAGGTAAACATTCAATTATAATCTGTTTTAACCCAAAACGTAAAAAAATTCAACTTAAAATAAGTTATAAGATTATATAATCATTTAAAGGGAGAAATAAAGCTTTTGAAGGCATAAGTGACTATAAAAGAAGTTTTCTTCTCAATGAATGCTTTTTGCTTCACGTTTCCCGAGGTAAACATTTAATTATAATCTGTTTTAACCCAAAACGTAAAAAAAATTCAACTTAAAATCAATTATGAGATTATATGATCATTTAAAGGCATAAATAAAGCTTTTGAAGGCATAAGTGACTATAAAAGAAGTTTTCTTCTCAATGAATCGTTTTTGCATCACGTTTCTCGAGGTAAACATTCAATTATAATCTGTTTTAACCCAAAATGTAAAAATATTCAACTTAAAATAAGTTATAAGATTATATAATCATTTAAAGGGAGAAATAAAGCTTTTGAAGGCATAAGTGACTATAAAAGAAGTTTTCTTCTCAATGAATGCTTTTTCCTTCACGTTTCCCAAGGGAAACATTCAATAATAATCTGTTTTACCTAAAAATGTAAAAAAATTCAACTTAAAATCAATTATGAGATTATATGATCATTTAAAGGGAGAAATAAAGCTTTTAAAGGCATAAGTGACAATAAAAGAAGTTTTCTTCTCAATGAATGCTTTTTCCTTCACGTTTCCCAAGGTAAACATTCAATTATAATCTGTTTTACCTAAAAATGTAAAAAAATTCAACTTAAAATCAATTATGAGATTATATGATCATTTAAAGGCATAAATAAAGCTTTTGAAGGCATAAGTGACTATAAAAGAAGTTTTCTTCTCAATGAATGGTTTTTGCATCACGTTTCCCGAGGTAAACATTCAATTATAATCTGTTTTAACCCAAAACGTAAAAAAATTCAACTTAAAATAAGTTATAAAATTATACAATCATTTAAAGGGAGAAATAAAGCTTTTGAAGGCATAAGTGACTATAAAAGAAGTTTTCTTCTCAATGAATGCATTTTCCTTCACGTTTCCCGAGGTAAACATTCAATTATAATCTGTTTTACCAAAAAATATAAAAAAATTCAACTTAAAATCAATTATGAGATTATATGATCATTTAAAGGCATAAATAAAGCTTTTGAAGGCATAAGTGACTATAAAAGAAGTTTTCTTCTCAATGAATTATTTTTGCATCACGTTTCTCGAGGTAAACATTCAATTATAATCTGTTTTAACCCAAAATGTAAAAAAATTCAACTTAAAATAGCTTATAAGATTATATAATCATTTAAAAGGAGAAATAAAGCTTTTGAAGGCATAAGTGACTATAAAAGAAGTTCTTCTCAATGAATGGTTTTTGCTTCACGTTTCCCGAGGTAAACATTCAATTATAATCTGTTTTAACCCAAAACGTAAAAAAATTCAACTTAAAATAAGTTATAAGATTATATAATCATTTAAAGGGAGAAATAAAGCTTTTGAAGGCATAAGTGACTATAAAAGAAGTTTTCTTCTCAATGAATGGTTTTTGCTTCACGTTTCCCGAGGCAAACATTTAATTATAATCTGTTTTAACCCAAAACGTAAAAAAAATTCAACTTAAAATCAATTATGAGATTATATGATCATTTAAAGGCATAAATAAAGCTTTTGAAGGCATAAGTGACTATAAAAGAAGTTTTCTTCTCAATGAATCGTTTTTGCATCACGTTTCTCGAGGTAAACATTCAATTATAATCTGTTTTAACCCAAAACGTAAAAAAATTCAACTTAAAATAAGTTATAAGATTATATAATCATTTAAAGGGAGAAATAAAGCTTTTGAAGGCATAAGTGACAATAAAAGAAGTTTTCTTCTCAATGAATGCTTTATCCTTCACGTTTCCCAAGATAAACATTCAATTATAATCTGTTTTACCTAAAAATGTAAAAAAATTCAACTTAAAATCAATTATGAGATTATATGATCATTTAAAGGCATAAATAAAGCTTTTGAAGGCATAAGTGACTATAAAAGAAGTTTTCTTCTCAATGAATGGTTTTTGCATCACGTTTCCCGAGGTAAATATTCAATTATAATCTGTTTTAACCCAAAACGTAAAAAAATTCAACTTAAAATAAGTTATAAGATTATATAATCATTTAAAGGGAGAAATAAAGCTTTTGAAGGCATAAGTGACTATAAAAGAAGTTTTCTTCTCAATGAATGCTTTTTCCTTCACGTTTCCTGAGGTAAACATTCAATTATAATCTGTTTTACCTAAAAATGTAAAAAAATTCAACTTAAAATCAATTATGAGATTATATGATCATTTAAAGGCATAAATAAAGCTTTTGAAGGCATAAGTGACTATAAAAGAAGTTTTCTTCTCAATGAATTGTTTTTGCATCACGTTTCTCGAGGTAAACATTCAATTATAATCTGTTTTAACCCAAAATGTAAAAAAATTCAACTTAAAATAGGTTATAAGATTATATAATCATTTAAAAGGAGAAATAAAGCTTTTGAAGGCATAAGTGACTATAAAAGAAGTTTTCTTCTCAATGAATGGTTTTTGCTTCACGTTTCCCGAGGTAAACATTCAATTATAATCTGTTTTAACCCAAAACGTAAAAAAATTCAACTTAAAATAAGTTATAAGATTATATAATCATTTAAAGGGAGAAATAAAGCTTTTGAAGGCATAAGTGACTATAAAAGAAGTTTTCTTCTCAATGAATGGTTTTTGCTTCACGTTTCCCGAGGCAAACATTTAATTATAATCTGTTTTAACCCAAAACATAAAAAAAATTCAACTTAAAATCAATTATGAGATTATATGATCATTTAAAGGCATAAATAAAGCTTTTGAAGGCATAAGTGACTATAAAAGAAGTTTTCTTCTCAATGAATCGTTTTTGCATCACGTTTCTCGAGGTAAACATTCAATTATAATCTGTTTTAACCCAAAATGTAAAAAAATTCAACTTAAAATAAGTTATAAGATTATATAATCATTTAAAGGGAGAAATAAAGCTTTTGAAGGCATAAGTGACAATAAAAGAAGTTTTCTTCTCAATGAATGCTTTTTCCTTCACGTTTCCCAAGGTAAACATTCAATTATAATCTGTTTTACCAAAAAATGTAAAAAAATTCAACTTAAAATCAATTATGAGATTATATGATCATTTAAAGGCATAAATAAAGCTTTTGAAGGCATAAGTGACTATAAAAGAAGTTTTCTTCTCAATGAATTGTTTTTGCATCACGTTTCTCGAGGTAAACATTCAATTATAATCTGTTTTAACCCAAAATGTAAAAAAATTCAACTTAAAATAGGTTATAAGATTATATAATCATTTAAAAGGAGAAATAAAGCTTTTGAAGGCATAAGTGACTATAAAAGAAGTTTTCTTCTCAATGAATGGTTTTTGCTTCACGTTTCCCGAGGTAAACATTCAATTATAATCTGTTTTAACCCAAAACGTAAAAAAATTCAACTTAAAATAAGTTATAAGATTATATAATCATTTAAAGGGAGAAATAAAGCTTTTGAAGGCATAAGTGACTATAAAAGAAGTTTTCTTCTCAATGAATGCTTTTTGCTTCACGTTTCCCGAGGTAAACATTTAATTATAATCTGTTTTAACCCAAAACGTAAAAAAAATTCAACTTAAAATCAATTATGAGATTATATGATCATTTAAAGGCATAAATAAAGCTTTTGAAGGCATAAGTGACTATAAAAGAAGTTTTCTTCTCAATGAATCGTTTTTGCATCACGTTTCTCGAGGTAAACATTCAATTATAATCTGTTTTAACCCAAAATGTAAAAATATTCAACTTAAAATAAGTTATAAGATTATATAATCATTTAAAGGGAGAAATAAAGCTTTTGAAGGCATAAGTGACTATAAAAGAAGTTTTCTTCTCAATGAATGCTTTTTCCTTCACGTTTCCCAAGGGAAACATTCAATTATAATCTGTTTTACCTAAAAATGTAAAAAAATTCAACTTAAAATCAATTATGAGATTATATGATCATTTAAAGGGAGAAATAAAGCTTTTAAAGGCATAAGTGACAATAAAAGAAGTTTTCTTCTCAATGAATGCTTTTTCCTTCACGTTTCCCAAGGTAAACATTCAATTATAATCTGTTTTACCTAAAAATGTAAAAAAATTCAACTTAAAATCAATTATGAGATTATATGATCATTTAAAGGCATAAATAAAGCTTTTGAAGGCATAAGTGACTATAAAAGAAGTTTTCTTCTCAATGAATGGTTTTTGCATCACGTTTCCCGAGGTAAACATTCAATTATAATCTGTTTTAACCCAAAACGTAAAAAAATTCAACTTAAAATAAGTTATAAAATTATACAATCATTTAAAGGGAGAAATAAAGCTTTTGAAGGCATAAGTGACTATAAAAGAAGTTTTCTTCTCAATGAATGCATTTTCCTTCACGTTTCCCGAGGTAAACATTCAATTATAATCTGTTTTACCAAAAAATATAAAAAAATTCAACTTAAAATCAATTATGAGATTATATGATCATTTAAAGGCATAAATAAAGCTTTTGAAGGCATAAGTGACTATAAAAGAAGTTTTCTTCTCAATGAATTATTTTTGCATCACGTTTCTCGAGGTAAACATTCAATTATAATCTGTTTTAACCCAAAATGTAAAAAAATTCAACTTAAAATAGCTTATAAGATTATATAATCATTTAAAAGGAGAAATAAAGCTTTTGAAGGCATAAGTGACTATAAAAGAAGTTTTCTTCTCAATGAATGGTTTTTGCTTCACGTTTCCCGAGGTAAACATTCAATTATAATCTGTTTTAACCCAAAACGTAAAAAAATTCAACTTAAAATAAGTTATAAGATTATATAATCATTTAAAGGGAGAAATAAAGCTTTTGAAGGCATAAGTGACTATAAAAGAAGTTTTCTTCTCAATGAATGGTTTTTGCTTCACGTTTCCCGAGGCAAACATTTAATTATAATCTGTTTTAACCCAAAACGTAAAAAAAATTCAACTTAAAATCAATTATGAGATTATATGATCATTTAAAGGCATAAATAAAGCTTTTGAAGGCATAAGTGACTATAAAAGAAGTTTTCTTCTCAATGAATCATTTTTGCATCACGTTTCTCGAGGTAAACATTCAATTATAATCTGTTTTAACCCAAAATGTAAAAAAATTCAACTTAAAATAAGTTATAAGATTATATAATCATTTAAAGGGAGAAATAAAGCTTTTGAAGGCATAAGTGACAATAAAAGAAGTTTTCTTCTTAATGAATGCTTTTTCCTTCACGTTTCCCAAGGTAAACATTCAATTATAATCTGTTTTACCTAAAAATGTAAAAAAATTCAACTTAAAATCAATTATGAGATTATATGATCATTTAAAGGCATAAATAAAGCTTTTGAAGGCATAAGTGACTATAAAAGAAGTTTTCTTCTCAATGAATGGTTTTTGCATCACGTTTCCCGAGGTAAACATTCAATTATAATCTGTTTTAACCCAAAACGTAAAAAAATTCAACTTAAAATAAGTTATAAGATTATATAATCATTTAAAGGGAGAAATAAAGCTTTTGAAGGCATAAGTGACTATAAAAGAAGTTTTCTTCTCAATGAATGCTTTTTCCTTCACGTTTCCCGAGGTAAACATTCAATTATAATCTGTTTTACCAAAAAATGTAAAAAAATTCAACTTAAAATCAATTATGAGATTATATGATCATTTAAAGGCATAAATAAAGCTTTTGAAGGCATAAGTGACTATAAAAGAAGTTTTCTTCTCAATGAATTGTTTTTGCATCACGTTTCTCGAGGTAAACATTCAATTATAATCTGTTTTAACCCAAAATGTAAAAAAATTCAACTTAAAATAGGTTATAAGATTATATAATCATTTAAAAGGAGAAATAAAGCTTTTGAAGGCATAAGTGACTATAAAAGAAGTTTTCTTCTCAATGAATGCTTTTTCCTTCACGTTTCCCAAGGTAAACATTCAATTATAATCTGTTTTACCTAAAAATGTAAAAAAATTCAACTTAAAATCAATTATGAGATTATATGATCATTTAAAGGCATAAATAAAGCTTTTGAAGGCATAAGTGACTATAAAAGAAGTTTTCTTCTCAATGAATGGTTTTTGCTTCACGTTTCCCGAGGTAAACATTCAATTATAATCTGTTTTAACCCAAAACGTAAAAAAATTCAACTTAAAATAAGTTATAAGATTATATAATCATTTAAAGGGAGAAATAAAGCTTTTGAAGGCATAAGTGACTATAAAAGAAGTTTTCTTCTCAATGAATGGTTTTTGCTTCACGTTTCCCGAGGCAAACATTTAATTATAATCTGTTTTAACCCAAAACGTAAAAAAAATTCAACTTAAAATCAATTATGAGATTATATGATCATTTAAAGGCATAAATAAAGCTTTTGAAGGCATAAGTGACTATAAAAGAAGTTTTCTTCTCAATGAATCGTTTTTGCATCACGTTTCTCGAGGTAAACATTCAATTATAATCTGTTTTAATCCAAAATGTAAAAAAATTCAACTTAAAATAAGTTATAAGATTATATAATCATTTAAAGGGAGAAATAAAGCTTTTGAAGGCATAAGTGACAATAAAAGAAGTTTTCTTCTTAATGAATGCTTTTTCCTTCACGTTTCCCAAGGTAAACATTCAATTATAATCTGTTTTACCTAAAAATGTAAAAAAATTCAACTTAAAATCAATTATGAGATTATATGATCATTTAAAGGCATAAATAAAGCTTTTGAAGGCATAAGTGACTATAAAAGAAGTTTTCTTCTCAATGAATGGTTTTTGCATCACGTTTCCCGAGGTAAACATTCAATTATAATCTGTTTTAACCCAAAACGTAAAAAAATTCAACTTAAAATAAGTTATAAGATTATATAATCATTTAAAGGGAGAAATAAAGCTTTTGAAGGCATAAGTGACTATAAAAGAAGTTTTCTTCTCAATGAATGGTTTTTGCTTCACGTTTCCCGAGGCAAACATTTAATTATAATCTGTTTTAACCCAAAACGTAAAAAAAATTCAACTTAAAATCAATTATGAGATTATATGATCATTTAAAGGCATAAATAAAGCTTTTGAAGGCATAAGTGACTATAAAAGAAGTTTTCTTCTCAATGAATCGTTTTTGCATCACGTTTCTCGAGGTAAACATTCAATTATAATCTGTTTTAACCCAAAACGTAAAAAAATTCAACTTAAAATAAGTTATAAGATTATATAATCATTTAAAGGGAGAAATAAAGCTTTTGAAGGCATAAGTGACAATAAAAGAAGTTTTCTTCTCAATGAATGCTTTATCCTTCACGTTTCCCAAGATAAACATTCAATTATAATCTGTTTTACCTAAAAATGTAAAAAAATTCAACTTAAAATCAATTATGAGATTATATGATCATTTAAAGGCATAAATAAAGCTTTTGAAGGCATAAGTGACTGTAAAAGAAGTTTTCTTCTCAATGAATGGTTTTTGCATCACGTTTCCCGAGGTAAATATTCAATTATAATCTGTTTTAACCCAAAACGTAAAAAAATTCAACTTAAAATAAGTTATAAGATTATATAATCATTTAAAGGGAGAAATAAAGCTTTTGAAGGCATAAGTGACTATAAAAGAAGTTTTCTTCTCAATGAATGCTTTTTCCTTCACGTTTCCTGAGGTAAACATTCAATTATAATCTGTTTTACCTAAAAATGTAAAAAAATTCAACTTAAAATCAATTATGAGATTATATGATCATTTAAAGGCATAAATAAAGCTTTTGAAGGCATAAGTGACTATAAAAGAAGTTTTCTTCTCAATGAATTGTTTTTGCATCACGTTTCTCGAGGTAAACATTCAATTATAATCTGTTTTAACCCAAAATGTAAAAAAATTCAACTTAAAATAGGTTATAAGATTATATAATCATTTAAAAGGAGAAATAAAGCTTTTGAAGGCATAAGTGACTATAAAAGAAGTTTTCTTCTCAATGAATGGTTTTTGCTTCACGTTTCCCGAGGTAAACATTCAATTATAATCTGTTTTAACCCAAAACGTAAAAAAATTCAACTTAAAATAAGTTATAAGATTATATAATCATTTAAAGGGAGAAATAAAGCTTTTGAAGGCATAAGTGACTATAAAAGAAGTTTTCTTCTCAATGAATGGTTTTTGCTTCACGTTTCCCGAGGCAAACATTTAATTATAATCTGTTTTAACCCAAAACGTAAAAAAAATTCAACTTAAAATCAATTATGAGATTATATGATCATTTAAAGGCATAAATAAAGCTTTTGAAGGCATAAGTGACTATAAAAGAAGTTTTCTTCTCAATGAATCGTTTTTGCATCACGTTTCTCGAGGTAAACATTCAATTATAATCTGTTTTAACCCAAAATGTAAAAAAATTCAACTTAAAATAAGTTATAAGATTATATAATCATTTAAAGGGAGAAATAAAGCTTTTGAAGGCATAAGTGACAATAAAAGAAGTTTTCTTCTCAATGAATGCTTTTTCCTTCACGTTTCCCAAGGTAAACATTCAATTATAATCTGTTTTACCAAAAAATGTAAAAAAATTCAACTTAAAATCAATTATGAGATTATATGATCATTTAAAGGCATAAATAAAGCTTTTGAAGGCATAAGTGACTATAAAAGAAGTTTTCTTCTCAATGAATTGTTTTTGCATCACGTTTCTCGAGGTAAACATTCAATTATAATCTGTTTTAACCCAAAATGTAAAAAAATTCAACTTAAAATAGGTTATAAGATTATATAATCATTTAAAAGGAGAAATAAAGCTTTTGAAGGCATAAGTGACTATAAAAGAAGTTTTCTTCTCAATGAATGGTTTTTGCTTCACGTTTCCCGAGGTAAACATTCAATTATAATCTGTTTTAACCCAAAACGTAAAAAAATTCAACTTAAAATAAGTTATAAGATTATATAATCATTTAAAGGGAGAAATAAAGCTTTTGAAGGCATAAGTGACTATAAAAGAAGTTTTCTTCTCAATGAATGCTTTTTGCTTCACGTTTCCCGAGGTAAACATTTAATTATAATCTGTTTTAACCCAAAACGTAAAAAAAATTCAACTTAAAATCAATTATGAGATTATATGATCATTTAAAGGCATAAATAAAGCTTTTGAAGGCATAAGTGACTATAAAAGAAGTTTTCTTCTCAATGAATCGTTTTTGCATCACGTTTCTCGAGGTAAACATTCAATTATAATCTGTTTTAACCCAAAATGTAAAAATATTCAACTTAAAATAAGTTATAAGATTATATAATCATTTAAAGGGAGAAATAAAGCTTTTGAAGGCATAAGTGACTATAAAAGAAGTTTTCTTCTCAATGAATGCTTTTTCCTTCACGTTTCCCAAGGGAAACATTCAATTATAATCTGTTTTACCTAAAAATGTAAAAAAATTCAACTTAAAATCAATTATGAGATTATATGATCATTTAAAGGGAGAAATAAAGCTTTTAAAGGCATAAGTGACAATAAAAGAAGTTTTCTTCTCAATGAATGCTTTTTCCTTCACGTTTCCCAAGGTAAACATTCAATTATAATCTGTTTTACCTAAAAATGTAAAAAAATTCAACTTAAAATCAATTATGAGATTATATGATCATTTAAAGGCATAAATAAAGCTTTTGAAGGCATAAGTGACTATAAAAGAAGTTTTCTTCTCAATGAATGGTTTTTGCATCACGTTTCCCGAGGTAAACATTCAATTATAATCTGTTTTAACCCAAAACGTAAAAAAATTCAACTTAAAATAAGTTATAAAATTATACAATCATTTAAAGGGAGAAATAAAGCTTTTGAAGGCATAAGTGACTATAAAAGAAGTTTTCTTCTCAATGAATGCATTTTCCTTCACGTTTCCCGAGGTAAACATTCAATTATAATCTGTTTTACCAAAAAATATAAAAAAATTCAACTTAAAATCAATTATGAGATTATATGATCATTTAAAGGCATAAATAAAGCTTTTGAAGGCATAAGTGACTATAAAAGAAGTTTTCTTCTCAATGAATTATTTTTGCATCACGTTTCTCGAGGTAAACATTCAATTATAATCTGTTTTAACCCAAAATGTAAAAAAATTCAACTTAAAATAGCTTATAAGATTATATAATCATTTAAAAGGAGAAATAAAGCTTTTGAAGGCATAAGTGACTATAAAAGAAGTTTTCTTCTCAATGAATGGTTTTTGCTTCACGTTTCCCGAGGTAAACATTCAATTATAATCTGTTTTAACCCAAAACGTAAAAAAATTCAACTTAAAATAAGTTATAAGATTATATAATCATTTAAAGGGAGAAATAAAGCTTTTGAAGGCATAAGTGACTATAAAAGAAGTTTTCTTCTCAATGAATGGTTTTTGCTTCACGTTTCCCGAGGCAAACATTTAATTATAATCTGTTTTAACCCAAAACGTAAAAAAAATTCAACTTAAAATCAATTATGAGATTATATGATCATTTAAAGGCATAAATAAAGCTTTTGAAGGCATAAGTGACTATAAAAGAAGTTTTCTTCTCAATGAATCATTTTTGCATCACGTTTCTCGAGGTAAACATTCAATTATAATCTGTTTTAACCCAAAATGTAAAAAAATTCAACTTAAAATAAGTTATAAGATTATATAATCATTTAAAGGGAGAAATAAAGCTTTTGAAGGCATAAGTGACAATAAAAGAAGTTTTCTTCTTAATGAATGCTTTTTCCTTCACGTTTCCCAAGGTAAACATTCAATTATAATCTGTTTTACCTAAAAATGTAAAAAAATTCAACTTAAAATCAATTATGAGATTATATGATCATTTAAAGGCATAAATAAAGCTTTTGAAGGCATAAGTGACTATAAAAGAAGTTTTCTTCTCAATGAATGGTTTTTGCATCACGTTTCCCGAGGTAAACATTCAATTATAATCTGTTTTAACCCAAAACGTAAAAAAATTCAACTTAAAATAAGTTATAAGATTATATAATCATTTAAAGGGAGAAATAAAGCTTTTGAAGGCATAAGTGACTATAAAAGAAGTTTTCTTCTCAATGAATGCTTTTTCCTTCACGTTTCCCGAGGTAAACATTCAATTATAATCTGTTTTACCAAAAAATGTAAAAAAATTCAACTTAAAATCAATTATGAGATTATATGATCATTTAAAGGCATAAATAAAGCTTTTGAAGGCATAAGTGACTATAAAAGAAGTATTCTTCTCAATGAATTGTTTTTGCATCACGTTTCTCGAGGTAAACATTCAATTATAATCTGTTTTAACCCAAAATGTAAAAAAATTCAACTTAAAATAGGTTATAAGATTATATAATCATTTAAAAGGAGAAATAAAGCTTTTGAAGGCATAAGTGACTATAAAAGAAGTTTTCTTCTCAATGAATGCTTTTTCCTTCACGTTTCCCAAGGTAAACATTCAATTATAATCTGTTTTACCTAAAAATGTAAAAAAATTCAACTTAAAATCAATTATGAGATTATATGATCATTTAAAGGCATAAATAAAGCTTTTGAAGGCATAAGTGACTATAAAAGAAGTTTTCTTCTCAATGAATGGTTTTTGCTTCACGTTTCCCGAGGTAAACATTCAATTATAATCTGTTTTAACCCAAAACGTAAAAAAATTCAACTTAAAATAAGTTATAAGATTATATAATCATTTAAAGGGAGAAATAAAGCTTTTGAAGGCATAAGTGACTATAAAAGAAGTTTTCTTCTCAATGAATGCTTTTTCCTTCACGTTTCCTGAGGTAAACATTCAATTATAATCTGTTTTACCTAAAAATGTAAAAAAATTCAACTTAAAATCAATTATGAGATTATATGATCATTTAAAGGCATAAATAAAGCTTTTGAAGGCATAAGTGACTATAAAAGAAGTTTTCTTCTCAATGAATCGTTTTTGCATCACGTTTCTCGAGGTAAACATTCAATTATAATCTGTTTTAATCCAAAATGTAAAAAAATTCAACTTAAAATAAGTTATAAGATTATATAATCATTTAAAGGGAGAAATAAAGCTTTTGAAGGCATAAGTGACAATAAAAGAAGTTTTCTTCTTAATGAATGCTTTTTCCTTCACGTTTCCCAAGGTAAACATTCAATTATAATCTGTTTTACCTAAAAATGTAAAAAAATTCAACTTAAAATCAATTATGAGATTATATGATCATTTAAAGGCATAAATAAAGCTTTTGAAGGCATAAGTGACTATAAAAGAAGTTTTCTTCTCAATGAATGGTTTTTGCATCACGTTTCCCGAGGTAAACATTCAATTATAATCTGTTTTAACCCAAAACGTAAAAAAATTCAACTTAAAATAAGTTATAAGATTATATAATCATTTAAAGGGAGAAATAAAGCTTTTGAAGGCATAAGTGACTATAAAAGAAGTTTTCTTCTCAATGAATGGTTTTTGCTTCACGTTTCCCGAGGCAAACATTTAATTATAATCTGTTTTAACCCAAAACGTAAAAAAAATTCAACTTAAAATCAATTATGAGATTATATGATCATTTAAAGGCATAAATAAAGCTTTTGAAGGCATAAGTGACTATAAAAGAAGTTTTCTTCTCAATGAATCGTTTTTGCATCACGTTTCTCGAGGTAAACATTCAATTATAATCTGTTTTAATCCAAAATGTAAAAAAATTCAACTTAAAATAAGTTATAAGATTATATAATCATTTAAAGGGAGAAATAAAGCTTTTGAAGGCATAAGTGACAATAAAAGAAGTTTTCTTCTTAATGAATGCTTTTTCCTTCACGTTTCCCAAGGTAAACATTCAATTATAATCTGTTTTACCTAAAAATGTAAAAAAATTCAACTTAAAATCAATTATGAGATTATATGATCATTTAAAGGCATAAATAAAGCTTTTGAAGGCATAAGTGACTATAAAAGAAGTTTTCTTCTCAATGAATGGTTTTTGCATCACGTTTCCCGAGGTAAACATTCAATTATAATCTGTTTTAACCCAAAACGTAAAAAAATTCAACTTAAAATAAGTTATAAGATTATATAATCATTTAAAGGGAGAAATAAAGCTTTTGAAGGCATAAGTGACTATAAAAGAAGTTTTCTTCTCAATGAATGCTTTTTCCTTCA
This sequence comes from Theobroma cacao, assembly GCF_053813885.1. Classification (NCBI taxonomy): domain Eukaryota; kingdom Viridiplantae; phylum Streptophyta; class Magnoliopsida; order Malvales; family Malvaceae; genus Theobroma; species Theobroma cacao. The sequence continues at coordinate 20,274,334 of NC_142643.1, forward strand.
CGTTTCCCGAGGTAAACATTCAATTATAATCTGTTTTACCAAAAAATGTAAAAAAATTCAACTTAAAATCAATTATGAGATTATATGATCATTTAAAGGCATAAATAAAGCTTTTGAAGGCATAAGTGACTATAAAAGAAGTATTCTTCTCAATGAATTGTTTTTGCATCACGTTTCTCGAGGTAAACATTCAATTATAATCTGTTTTAACCCAAAATGTAAAAAAATTCAACTTAAAATAGGTTATAAGATTATATAATCATTTAAAAGGAGAAATAAAGCTTTTGAAGGCATAAGTGACTATAAAAGAAGTTTTCTTCTCAATGAATGCTTTTTCCTTCACGTTTCCCAAGGTAAACATTCAATTATAATCTGTTTTACCTAAAAATGTAAAAAAATTCAACTTAAAATCAATTATGAGATTATATGATCATTTAAAGGCATAAATAAAGCTTTTGAAGGCATAAGTGACTATAAAAGAAGTTTTCTTCTCAATGAATGGTTTTTGCATCACGTTTCTTGAGGTAAACATTCAATTATAATCTGTTTTAACCCAAAACGTAAAAAAATTCAACTTAAAATAAGTTATAAGATTATATAATCATTTAAAGGGAGAAATAAAGCTTTTGAAGGCATAAGTGACTATAAAAGAAGTTTTCTTCTCAATGAATGGTTTTTCCTTCACGTTTCCCGAGGTACACATTCAATTATAATCTTTTATAACCCAAAATGTAAAAAAAATTCAACTTAAAATCAATTATGAGATTATATGATCATTTAAAGGCATAAATAAAGCTTTTGAAGGCATAAGTGACTATAAAAGAAGTTTTCTTCTCAATGAATGGTTTTTGCTTCACGTTTCCCGAGGTAAACATTCAATTATAATCTGTTTTAACCCAAAACGTAAAAAAATTCAACTTAAAATAAGTTATAAGATTATATAATCATTTAAAGGGAGAAATAAAGCTTTTGAAGGCATAAGTGACTATAAAAGAAGTTTTCTTCTCAATGAATGCTTTTTCCTTCACGTTTCCCGAGGTAAACATTCAATTATAATATGTTTTACCAAAAAATGTAAAAATATTCAACTTAAAATCAATTATGAGATTATATGATCATTTAAAGGCATAAATAAAGCTTTTGAAGGCATAAGTGACTATAAAAGAAGTTTTCTTCTCAATGAATTGTTTTTGCATCACGTTTCTCGAGGTAAACATTCAATTATAATATGTTTTAACCCAAAATGTAAAAAAATTCAACTTAAAATAGGTTATAAGATTATATAATCATTTAAAAGGAGAAATAAAGCTTTTGAAGGCATAAGTGACTATAAAAGAAGTTTTCTTCTCAATGAATGGTTTTTGCTTCACGTTTCCCGAGGTAAACATTCAATTATAATCTGTTTTAACCCAAAACGTACAAAAATTCAACTTAAAATAAGTTATAAGATTATATAATCATTTAAAGGGAGAAATAAAGCTTTTGAAGGCATAAGTGACTATAAAAGAAGTTTTCTTCTCAATAAATGGTTTTTGCTTCACGTTTCCCGAGGTAAACATTTAATTATAATCTGTTTTAACCCAAAACGTAAAAAAAATTCAACTTAAAATCAATTATGAGATTATATGATCATTTAAAGGTATAAATAAAGCTTTTGAAGGCATAAGTGACTATAAAAGAAGTTTTCTTCTCAATGAATCGTTTTTGCATCACGTTTCTCGAGGTAAACATTCAATTATAATCTGTTTTAACCCAAAATGTAAAAAAATTCAACTTAAAATAAGTTATAAGATTATATAATCATTTAAAGGGAGAAATAAAGCTTTTGAAGGCATAAGTGACTATAAAAGAAGTTTTCTTCTCAATGAATGCTTTTTCCTTCACGTTTCCCAAGGTAAACATTCAATTATAATCTGTTTTACCTAAAAATGTAAAAAAATTCAACTTAAAATCAATTATGAGATTATATGATCATTTAAAGGCATAAATAAAGCTTTTGAAGGCATAAGTGACTATAAAAGAAGTTTTCTTCTCAATGAATGGTTTTTGCATCACGTTTCCCGAGGTAAACATTCAATTATAATCTGTTTTAACCCAAAACGTAAAAAAATTCAACTTAAAATAAGTTATAAGATTATATAATCATTTAAAGGGAGAAATAAAGCTTTTGAAGGCATAAGTGACTATAAAAGAAGTTTTCTTCTCAATGAATGGTTTTTGCTTCACGTTTCCCGAGGTAAACATTCAATTATAATCTGTTTTAACCCAAAACGTAAAAAAATTCAACTTAAAATAAGTTATAAGATTATATAATCATTTAAAGGGAGAAATAAAGCTTTTGAAGGCATAAGTGACTATAAAAGAAGTTTTCTTCTCAATGAATGGTTTTTGCTTCACGTTTCCCAAGGTAAACATTCAATTATAATCTGTTTTAACCAAAAACGTAAAAAAATTCAACTTAAAATAAGTTATAAGATTATATAATCATTTAAAGGGAGAAATAAAGCTTTTGAAGGCATAAGTGACTATAAAAGAAGTTTTCTTCTCAATGAATGCTTTTTCCTTCACGTTTCCCGAGGTAAACATTCAATTATAATCTGTTTTACCAAAAAATGTAAAAAAATTCAACTTAAAATCAATTATGAGATTATATGATCATTTAAAGGCATAAATAAAGCTTTTGAAGGCATAAGTGACTATAAAAGAAGCTTTCTTCTCAATGAATTGTTTTTGCATCACGTTTCTCGAGGTAAACATTCAATTATAATCTGTTTTAACCCAAAATGTAAAAAAATTCAACTTAAAATAGGTTATAAGATTATATAATCATTTAAAAGGAGAAATAAAGCTTTTGAAGGCATAAGTGACTATAAAAGAAGTTTTCTTCTCAATGAATGGTTTTTGCTTCACGTTTCCCGAGGTAAACATTCAATTATAATCTGTTTTAACCCAAAACGTAAAAAAATTCAACTTAAAATAAGTTATAAGATTATATAATCATTTAAAGGGAGAAATAAAGCTTTTGAAGGCATAAGTGACTATAAAAGAAGTTTTCTTCTCAATGAATGCTTTTTCCTTCACGTTTCCCGAGGTACACATTCAATTATAATCTTTTATAACCCAAAATGTAAAAAAAATTCAACTTAAAATCAATTATGAGATTATATGATCATTTAAAGGCATAAATAAAGCTTTTGAAGGCATAAGTGACTATAAAAGAAGTTTTCTTCTCAATGAATGGTTTTTGCTTCACGTTTCCCGAGGTAAACATTCAATTATAATCTGTTTTAACCCAAAACGTAAAAAAATTCAACTTAAAATAAGTTATAAGATTATATAATCATTTAAAGGGAGAAATAAAGCTTTTGAAGGCATAAGTGACTATAAAAGAAGTTTTCTTCTCAATGAATGGTTTTTGCTTCACGTTTCCCGAGGTAAACATTTAATTATAATCTGTTTTAACCCAAAACGTAAAAAAAATTCAACTTAAAATCAATTATGAGATTATATGATCATTTAAAGGCATAAATAAAGCTTTTGAAGGCATAAGTGACTATAAAAGAAGTTTTCTTCTCAATGAATGGTTTTTGCTTCACGTTTCCCGAGGTAAACATTCAATTATAATCTGTTTTAACCCAAAACGTAAAAAAATTCAACTTAAAATAAGTTATAAGATTATATAATCATTTAAAGGGAGAAATAAAGCTTTTGAAGGCATAAGTGACTATAAAAGAAGTTTTCTTCTCAATGAATGGTTTTTGCTTCACGTTTCCCGAGGCAAACATTTAATTATAATCTGTTTTAACCCAAAACGTAAAAAAAATTCAACTTAAAATCAATTATGAGATTATATGATCATTTAAAGGCATAAATAAAGCTTTTGAAGGCATAAGTGACTATAAAAGAAGTTTTCTTCTCAATGAATCGTTTTTGCATCACGTTTCTCGAGGTAAACATTCAATTATAATCTGTTTTAACCCAAAATGTAAAAAAATTCAACTTAAAATAAGTTATAAGATTATATAATCATTTAAAGGGAGAAATAAAGCTTTTGAAGGCATAAGTGACAATAAAAGAAGTTTTCTTCTCAATGAATGCTTTTTCCTTCACGTTTCCCAAGGTAAACATTCAATTATAATCTGTTTTACCTAAAAATGTAAAAAAATTCAACTTAAAATCAATTATGAGATTATATGATCATTTAAAGTCATAAATAAAGCTTTTGAAGGCATAAATGACTATAAAGGAAGTTTTCTTCTCAATGAATGGTTTTTGCATCACGTTTCCCGAGGTAAACATTCAATTATAATCTGTTTTAACCCAAAACGTAAAAAAATTCAACTTAAAATAAGTTATAAGATTATATAATCATTTAAAGGGAGAAATAAAGCTTTTGAAGGCATAAGTGACTATAAAAGAAGTTTTCTTCTCAATGAATGGTTTTTCCTTCACGTTTCCCGAGGTACACATTCAATTATAATCTTTTATAACCCAAAATGTAAAAAAAATTCAACTTAAAATCAATTATGAGATTATATGATCATTTAAAGGCATAAATAAAGCTTTTGAAGGCATAAGTGACTATAAAAGAAGTTTTCTTCTCAATGAATGGTTTTTGCTTCACGTTTCTCGAGGTAAACATTCAATTATAATCTGTTTTAACACAAAACATAAAAAAATTCAACTTAAAATAAGTTATAAGATTATATAATCATTTAAAGGGAGAAATAAAGCTTTTGAAGGCATAAGTGACTAGAAAAGAAGTTTTCTTCTCAATGAATGCTTTTTCCTTCACGTTTCCCGAGGTAAACATTCAATTATAATATGTTTTACCAAAAAATGTAAAAATATTCAACTTAAAATCAATTATGAGATTATATGATCATTTAAAGGCATAAATAAAGCTTTTGAAGGCATAAGTGACTATAAAAGAAGTTTTCTTCTCAATGAATGGTTTTTGCATCACGTTTCCCGAGGTAAACATTCAATTATAATCTGTTTTAACCCAAAACGTAAAAAAATTCAACTTAAAATAAGTTATAAGATTATATAATCATTTAAAGGGAGAAATAAAGCTTTTGAAGGCATAAGTGACTATAAAAGAAGTTTTCTTCTCAATGAATGGTTTTTGCTTCACGTTTCCCAAGGTAAACATTCAATTATAATCTGTTTTAACCAAAAACGTAAAAAAATTCAACTTAAAATAAGTTATAAGATTATATAATCATTTAAAGGGAGAAATAAAGCTTTTGAAGGCATAAGTGACTATAAAAGAAGTTTTCTTCTCAATGAATGCTTTTTCCTTCACGTTTCCCGAGGTAAACATTCAATTATAATCTGTTTTACCAAAAAATGTAAAAAAATTCAACTTAAAATCAATTATGAGATTATATGATCATTTAAAGGCATAAATAAAGCTTTTGAAGGCATAAGTGACTATAAAAGAAGCTTTCTTCTCAATGAATTGTTTTTGCATCACGTTTCTCGAGGTAAACATTCAATTATAATCTGTTTTAACCCAAAATGTAAAAAAATTCAACTTAAAATAGGTTATAAGATTATATAATCATTTAAAAGGAGAAATAAAGCTTTTGAAGGCATAAGTGACTATAAAAGAAGTTTTCTTCTCAATGAATGGTTTTTGCTTCACGTTTCCCGAGGTAAACATTCAATTATAATCTGTTTTAACCCAAAACGTAAAAAAATTCAACTTAAAATAAGTTATAAGATTATATAATCATTTAAAGGGAGAAATAAAGCTTTTGAAGGCATAAGTGACTATAAAAGAAGTTTTCTTCTCAATGAATGCTTTTTCCTTCACGTTTCCCGAGGTACACATTCAATTATAATCTTTTATAACTCAAAATGTAAAAAAAATTCAACTTAAAATCAATTATGAGATTATATGATCATTTAAAGGCATAAATAAAGCTTTTGAAGGCATAAGTGACTATAAAAGAAGTTTTCTTCTCAATGAATGGTTTTTGCTTCACGTTTCCCGAGGTAAACATTCAATTATAATCTGTTTTAACCCAAAACGTAAAAAAATTCAACTTAAAATAAGTTATAAGATTATATAATCATTTAAAGGGAGAAATAAAGCTTTTGAAGGCATAAGTGACTATAAAAGAAGTTTTCTTCTCAATGAATGGTTTTTGCTTCACGTTTCCCGAGGTAAACATTTAATTATAATCTGTTTTAACCCAAAACGTAAAAAAAATTCAACTTAAAATCAATTATGAGATTATATGATCATTTAAAGGCATAAATAAAGCTTTTGAAGGCATAAGTGACTATAAAAGAAGTTTTCTTCTCAATGAATGGTTTTTGCTTCACGTTTCCCGAGGTAAACATTCAATTATAATCTGTTTTAACCCAAAACGTAAAAAAATTCAACTTAAAATAAGTTATAAGATTATATAATCATTTAAAGGGAGAAATAAAGCTTTTGAAGGCATAAGTGACTATAAAAGAAGTTTTCTTCTCAATGAATGGTTTTTGCTTCACGTTTCCCGAGGCAAACATTTAATTATAATCTGTTTTAACCCAAAACGTAAAAAAAATTCAACTTAAAATCAATTATGAGATTATATGATCATTTAAAGGCATAAATAAAGCTTTTGAAGGCATAAGTGACTATAAAAGAAGTTTTCTTCTCAATGAATCGTTTTTGCATCACGTTTCTCGAGGTAAACATTCAATTATAATCTGTTTTAACCCAAAATGTAAAAAAATTCAACTTAAAATAAGTTATAAGATTATATAATCATTTAAAGGGAGAAATAAAGCTTTTGAAGGCATAAGTGACAATAAAAGAAGTTTTCTTCTCAATGAATGCTTTTTCCTTCACGTTTCCCAAGGTAAACATTCAATTATAATCTGTTTTACCTAAAAATGTAAAAAAATTCAACTTAAAATCAATTATGAGATTATATGATCATTTAAAGTCATAAATAAAGCTTTTGAAGGCATAAATGACTATAAAGGAAGTTTTCTTCTCAATGAATGGTTTTTGCATCACGTTTCCCGAGGTAAACATTCAATTATAATCTGTTTTAACCCAAAACGTAAAAAAATTCAACTTAAAATAAGTTATAAGATTATATAATCATTTAAAGGGAGAAATAAAGCTTTTGAAGGCATAAGTGACTATAAAAGAAGTTTTCTTCTCAATGAATGGTTTTTCCTTCACGTTTCCCGAGGTACACATTCAATTATAATCTTTTATAACCCAAAATGTAAAAAAAATTCAACTTAAAATCAATTATGAGATTATATGATCATTTAAAGGCATAAATAAAGCTTTTGAAGGCATAAGTGACTATAAAAGAAGTTTTCTTCTCAATGAATGGTTTTTGCTTCACGTTTCTCGAGGTAAACATTCAATTATAATCTGTTTTAACACAAAACATAAAAAAATTCAACTTAAAATAAGTTATAAGATTATATAATCATTTAAAGGGAGAAATAAAGCTTTTGAAGGCATAAGTGACTAGAAAAGAAGTTTTCTTCTCAATGAATGCTTTTTCCTTCACGTTTCCCGAGGTAAACATTCAATTATAATATGTTTTACCAAAAAATGTAAAAATATTCAACTTAAAATCAATTATGAGATTATATGATCATTTAAAGGCATAAATAAAGCTTTTGAAGGCATAAGTGACTATAAAAGAAGTTTTCTTCTCAATGAATGGTTTTTGCATCACGTTTCCCGAGGTAAACATTCAATTATAATCTGTTTTAACCCAAAACGTAAAAAAATTCAACTTAAAATAAGTTATAAGATTATATAATCATTTAAAGGGAGAAATAAAGCTTTTGAAGGCATAAGTGACTATAAAAGAAGTTTTCTTCTCAATGAATGCTTTTTCCTTCACGTTTCCCAAGGTAAACATTCAATTATAATCTGTTTTACCTAAAAATGTAAAAAAATTCAACTTAAAATCAATTATGAGATTATATGATCATTTAAAGGCATAAATAAAGCTTTTGAAGGCATAAGTGACTATAAAAGAAGTTTTCTTCTCAATGAATGGTTTTTGCATCACGTTTCCCGAGGTAAACATTCAATTATAATCTGTTTTAACCCAAAACGTAAAAAAATTCAACTTAAAATAAGTTATAAGATTATATAATCATTTAAAGGGAGAAATAAAGCTTTTGAAGGCATAAGTGACTATAAAAGAAGTTTTCTTCTCAATGAATGGTTTTTGCTTCACGTTTCCCGAGGTAAACATTCAATTATAATCTGTTTTAACCCAAACGTAAAAAAATTCAACTTAAAATAAGTTATAAGATTATATAATCATTTAAAGGGAGAAATAAAGCTTTTGAAGGCATAAGTGACTATAAAAGAAGTTTTCTTCTCAATGAATGGTTTTTGCTTCACGTTTCCCGAGGTAAACATTCAATTATAATCTGTTTTAACCAAAAACGTAAAAAAATTCAACTTAAAATAAGTTATAAGATTATATAATCATTTAAAGGGAGAAATAAAGCTTTTGAAGGCATAAGTGACTATAAAAGAAGTTTTCTTCTCAATGAATGCTTTTTCCTTCACGTTTCCCGAGGTAAACATTCAATTATAATCTGTTTTACCAAAAAATGTAAAAAAATTCAACTTAAAATCAATTATGAGATTATATGATCATTTAAAGGCATAAATAAAGCTTTTGAAGGCATAAGTGACTATAAAAGAAGTTTTCTTCTCAATGAATTGTTTTTGCATCACGTTTCTCGAGGTAAACATTCAATTATAATCTGTTTTAACCCAAAATGTAAAAAAATTCAACTTAAAATAGGTTATAAGATTATATAATCATTTAAAAGGAGAAATAAAGCTTTTGAAGGCATAAGTGACTATAAAAGAAGTTTTCTTCTCAATGAATGGTTTTTGCTTCACGTTTCCCGAGGTAAACATTCAATTATAATCTGTTTTAACCCAAAACGTAAAAAAATTCAACTTAAAATAAGTTATAAGATTATATAATCATTTAAAGGGAGAAATAAAGCTTTTGAAGGCATAAGTGACTATAAAAGAAGTTTTCTTCTCAATGAATGGTTTTTCCTTCACGTTTCCCGAGGTACACATTCAATTATAATCTTTTATAACCCAAAATGTAAAAAAAATTCAACTTAAAATCAATTATGAGATTATATGATCATTTAAAGGCATAAATAAAGCTTTTGAAGGCATAAGTGACTATAAAAGAAGTTTTCTTCTCAATGAATGGTTTTTGCTTCACGTTTCCCGAGGTAAACATTCAATTATAATCTGTTTTAACCCAAAACGTAAAAAAATTCAACTTAAAATAAGTTATAAGATTATATAATCATTTAAAGGGAGAAATAAAGCTTTTGAAGGCATAAGTGACTATAAAAGAAGTTTTCTTCTCAATGAATGGTTTTTGCTTCACGTTTCCCGAGGTAAACATTTAATTATAATCTGTTTTAACCCAAAACGTAAAAAAAATTCAACTTAAAATCAATTATGAGATTATATGATCATTTAAAGGCATAAATAAAGCTTTTGAAGGCATAAGTGACTATAAAAGAAGTTTTCTTCTCAATGAATGGTTTTTGCTTCACGTTTCCCGAGGTAAACATTCAATTATAATCTGTTTTAACCCAAAACGTAAAAAAATTCAACTTAAAATAAGTTATAAGATTATATAATCATTTAAAGGGAGAAATAAAGCTTTTGAAGGCATAAGTGACTATAAAAGAAGTTTTCTTCTCAATGAATGGTTTTTGCTTCACGTTTCCCGAGGCAAACATTTAATTATAATCTGTTTTAACCCAAAACGTAAAAAAAATTCAACTTAAAATCAATTATGAGATTATATGATCATTTAAAGGCATAAATAAAGCTTTTGAAGGCATAAGTGACTATAAAAGAAGTTTTCTTCTCAATGAATCGTTTTTGCATCACGTTTCTCGAGGTAAACATTCAATTATAATCTGTTTTAACCCAAAATGTAAAAAAATTCAACTTAAAATAAGTTATAAGATTATATAATCATTTAAAGGGAGAAATAAAGCTTTTGAAGGCATAAGTGACAATAAAAGAAGTTTTCTTCTCAATGAATGCTTTTTCCTTCACGTTTCCCAAGGTAAACATTCAATTATAATCTGTTTTACCTAAAAATGTAAAAAAATTCAACTTAAAATCAATTATGAGATTATATGATCATTTAAAGGCATAAATAAAGCTTTTGAAGGCATAAGTGACTATAAAAGAAGTTTTCTTCTCAATGAATGGTTTTTGCATCACGTTTCCCGAGGTAAACATTCAATTATAATCTGTTTTAACCCAAAACGTAAAAAAATTCAACTTAAAATAAGTTATAAGATTATATAATCATTTAAAGGGAGAAATAAAGCTTTTGAAGGCATAAGTGACTATAAAAGAAGTTTTCTTCTCAATGAATGGTTTTTGCATCACGTTTCCCGAGGTAAACATTCAATTATAATCTGTTTTAACCCAAAACGTAAAAAAATTCAACTTAAAATAAGTTATAAGATTATATAATCATTTAAAGGGAGAAATAAAGCTTTTGAAGGCATAAGTGACTATAAAAGAAGTTTTCTTCTCAATGAATGGTTTTTGCTTCACGTTTCCCGAGGTAAACATTCAATTATATTCTGTTTTAACCCAAAACGTAAAAAAATTCAACTTAAAATAAGTTATAAGATTATATAATCATTTAAAGGGAGAAATAAAGCTTTTGAAGGCATAAGTGACTATAAAAGAAGTTTTCTTCTCAATGAATGGTTTTTGCTTCACGTTTCCCGAGGTAAACATTCAATTATAATCTGTTTTAACCAAAAACGTAAAAAAATTCAACTTAAAATAAGTTATAAGATTATATAATCATTTAAAGGGAGAAATAAAGCTTTTGAAGGCATAAGTGACTATAAAAGAAGTTTTCTTCTCAATGAATGGTTTTTGCATCACGTTTCCCGAGGTAAACATTCAATTATAATCTGTTTTACCAAAAAATGTAAAAAAATTCAACCTAAAATCAATTATGAGATTATATGATCATTTAAAGGCATAAATAAAGCTTTTGAAGGCATAAGTGACTATAAAAGAAGTTTTCTTCTCAATGAATTGTTTTTGCATCACGTTTCTCAAGGTAAACATTCAATTATAATCTGTTTTAACCCAAAATGTAAAAAAATTCAACTTAAAATAGGTTATAAGATTATATAATCATTTAAAAGGAGAAATAAAGCTTTTGAAGGCATAAGTGACTATAAAAGAAGTTTTCTTCTCAATGAATGGTTTTTGCTTCACGTTTCCCGAGGTAAACATTCAATTATAATCTGTTTTAACCCAAAACGTAAAAAAATTCAACTTAAAATAAGTTATAAGATTATATAATCATTTAAAGGGAGAAATAAAGCTTTTGAAGGCATAAGTGACTATAAAAGAAGTTTTCTTCTCAATGAATGGTTTTTGCTTCACGTTTCCCGAGGTAAACATTTAATTATAATCTGTTTTAACCCAAAACGTAAAAAAAATTCAACTTAAAATCAATTATGAGATTATATGATCATTTAAAGGCATAAATAAAGCTTTTGAAGGCATAAGTGACTATAAAAGAAATTTTCTTCTCAATGAATCATTTTTGCATCACGTTTCTCGAGGTAAACATTCAATTATAATCTGTTTTAACCCAAAATGTAAAAAAATTCAACTTAAAATAAGTTATAATATTATATAATCATTTAAAGGGAGAAATAAAGCTTTTGAAGGCATAAGTGACAATAAAAGAAGTTTTCTTCTCAATGAATGCTTTTTCCTTCACGTTTCCCAAGGTAAACATTCAATTATAATCTGTTTTACCTAAAAATGTAAAAAAATTCAACTTACAATCAATTATGAGATTATATGATCATTTAAAGGCATAAATAAAGCTTTTGAAGGCATAAGTGACAATAAAAGAAGTTTTCTTCTCAATGAATGCTTTTTCCTTCACGTTTCCCAAGGTAAACATTCAATTATAATCTGTTTTACCTAAAAATGTAAAAAAATTCAACTTAAAATCAATTATGAGATTATATGATCATTTAAAGTCATAAATAAAGCTTTTGAAGGCATAAGTGACTATAAAAGAAGTTTTCTTCTCAATGAATGGTTTTTGCATCACGTTTCCCGAGGTAAACATTCAATTATAATCTGTTTTAACCCAAAACGTAAAAAAATTCAACTTAAAATAAGTTATAAGATTATATAATCATTTAAAGGGAGAAATAAAGCTTTTGAAGGCATAAGTGACTATAAAAGAAGTTTTCTTCTCAATGAATGCTTTTTCCTTCACGTTTCCCGAGGTAAACATTCAATTATAATCTGTTTTACCAAAAAATGTAAAAAAATTCAACTTAAAATCAATTATGAGATTATATGATCATTTAAAGGCATAAATAAAGCTTTTGAAGGCATAAGTGACTATAAAAGAAGTTTTCTTCTCAATGAATTGTTTTTGCATCACGTTTCTCAAGGTAAACATTCAATTATAATCTGTTTTAACCCAAAATGTAAAAAAATTCAACTTAAAATAGGTTATAAGATTATATAATCATTTAAAAGGAGAAATAAAGCTTTTGAAGGCATAAGTGACTATAAAAGAAGTTTTCTTCTCAATGAATGGTTTTTGCTTCACGTTTCCCGAGGTAAACATTCAATTATAATCTGTTTTAACCCAAAACGTAAAAAAATTCAACTTAAAATAAGTTATAAGATTATATAATCATTTAAAGGGAGAAATAAAGCTTTTGAAGGCATAAGTGACTATAAAAGAAGTTTTCTTCTCAATGAATGGTTTTTGCTTCACGTTTCCCGAGGCAAACATTTAATTATAATCTGTTTTAACCCAAAACGTAAAAAAAATTCAACTTAAAATCAATTATGAGATTATATGATCATTTAAAGGCATAAATAAAGCTTTTGAAGGCATAAGTGACTATAAAAGAAGTTTTCTTCTCAATGAATCGTTTTTGCATCACGTTTCTCGAGGTAAACATTCAATTATAATCTGTTTTAACCCAAAATGTAAAAAAATTCAACTTAAAATAAGTTATAAGATTATATAATCATTTAAAGGGAGAAATAAAGCTTTTGAAGGCATAAGTGACAATAAAAGAAGTTTTCTTCTCAATGAATGCTTTTTCCTTCACGTTTCCCAAGGTAAACATTCAATTATAATCTGTTTTACCTAAAAATGTAAAAAAATTCAACTTAAAATCAATTATGAGATTATATGATCATTTAAAGGCATAAATAAAGCTTTTGAAGGCATAAGTGACTATAAAAGAAGTTTTCTTCTCAATGAATGGTTTTTGCATCACGTTTCCCGAGGTAAACATTCAATTATAATCTGTTTTAACCCAAAACGTAAAAAAATTCAACTTAAAATAAGTTATAAGATTATATAATCATTTAAAGGGAGAAATAAAGCTTTTGAAGGCATAAGTGACTATAAAAGAAGTTTTCTTCTCAATGAATGGTTTTTGCATCACGTTTCCCGAGGTAAACATTCAATTATAATCTGTTTTAACCCAAAACGTAAAAAAATTCAACTTAAAATAAGTTATAAGATTATATAATCATTTAAAGGGAGAAATAAAGCTTTTGAAGGCATAAGTGACTATAAAAGAAGTTTTCTTCTCAATGAATGGTTTTTGCTTCACGTTTCCCGAGGTAAACATTCAATTATAATCTGTTTTAACCCAAAACGTAAAAAAATTCAACTTAAAATAAGTTATAAGATTATATAATCATTTAAAGGGAGAAATAAAGCTTTTGAAGGCATAAGTGACTATAAAAGAAGTTTTCTTCTCAATGAATGGTTTTTGCTTCACGTTTCCCGAGGTAAACATTCAATTATAATCTGTTTTAACCCAAAACGTAAAAAAATTCAACTTAAAATAAGTTATAAGATTATATAATCATTTAAAGGGAGAAATAAAGCTTTTGAAGGCATAAGTGACTATAAAAGAAGTTTTCTTCTCAATGAATCGTTTTTGCATCACGTTTCTCGAGGTAAACATTCAATTATAATCTGTTTTAACCCAAAATGTAAAAAAATTCAACTTAAAATAAGTTATAAGATTATATAATCATTTAAAGGGAGAAATAAAGCTTTTGAAGGCATAAGTGACTATAAAAGAAGTTTTCTTCTCAATGAATGCTTTTTCCTTCACGTTTCCCAAGGTAAACATTCAATTATAATCTGTTTTACCTAAAAATGTAAAAAAATTCAACTTAAAATCAATTATGAGATTATATGATCATTTAAAGGCATAAATAAAGCTTTTGAAGGCATAAGTGACTATAAAAGAAGTTTTCTTCTCAATGAATGGTTTTTGCATCACGTTTCCCGAGGTAAACATTCAATTATAATCTGTTTTAACCCAAAACGTAAAAAAATTCAACTTAAAATAAGTTATAAGATTATATAATCATTTAAAGGGAGAAATAAAGCTTTTGAAGGCATAAGTGACTATAAAAGAAGTTTTCTTCTCAATGAATGGTTTTTGCTTCACGTTTCCCGAGGTAAACATTCAATTATAATCTGTTTTAACCCAAACGTAAAAAAATTCAACTTAAAATAAGTTATAAGATTATATAATCATTTAAAGGGAGAAATAAAGCTTTTGAAGGCATAAGTGACTATAAAAGAAGTTTTCTTCTCAATGAATGGTTTTTGCTTCACGTTTCCCGAGGTAAACATTCAATTATAATCTGTTTTAACCAAAAACGTAAAAAAATTCAACTTAAAATAAGTTATAAGATTATATAATCATTTAAAGGGAGAAATAAAGCTTTTGAAGGCATAAGTGACTATAAAAGAAGTTTTCTTCTCAATGAATGCTTTTTCCTTCACGTTTCCCGAGGTAAACATTCAATTATAATCTGTTTTACCAAAAAATGTAAAAAAATTCAACTTAAAATCAATTATGAGATTATATGATCATTTAAAGGCATAAATAAAGCTTTTGAAGGCATAAGTGACTATAAAAGAAGTTTTCTTCTCAATGAATTGTTTTTGCATCACGTTTCTCGAGGTAAACATTCAATTATAATCTGTTTTAACCCAAAATGTAAAAAAATTCAACTTAAAATAGGTTATAAGATTATATAATCATTTAAAAGGAGAAATAAAGCTTTTGAAGGCATAAGTGACTATAAAAGAAGTTTTCTTCTCAATGAATGGTTTTTGCTTCACGTTTCCCGAGGTAAACATTCAATTATAATCTGTTTTAACCCAAAACGTAAAAAAATTCAACTTAAAATAAGTTATAAGATTATATAATCATTTAAAGGGAGAAATAAAGCTTTTGAAGGCATAAGTGACTATAAAAGAAGTTTTCTTCTCAATGAATGCTTTTTCCTTCACGTTTCCCGAGGTACACATTCAATTATAATCTTTTATAACCCAAAATGTAAAAAAAATTCAACTTAAAATCAATTATGAGATTATATGATCATTTAAAGGCATAAATAAAGCTTTTGAAGGCATAAGTGACTATAAAAGAAGTTTTCTTCTCAATGAATGGTTTTTGCTTCACGTTTCCCGAGGTAAACATTCAATTATAATCTGTTTTAACCCAAAACGTAAAAAAATTCAACTTAAAATAAGTTATAAGATTATATAATCATTTAAAGGGAGAAATAAAGCTTTTGAAGGCATAAGTGACAATAAAAGAAGTTTTCTTCTCAATGAATGCTTTTTCCTTCACGTTTCCCAAGGTAAACATTCAATTATAATCTGTTTTACCTAAAAATGTAAAAAAATTCAACTTAAAATCAATTATGAGATTATATGATCATTTAAAGGCATAAATAAAGCTTTTGAAGGCATAAGTGACTATAAAAGAAGTTTTCTTCTCAATGAATGCTTTTTCCTTCACGTTTCCCAAGGTAAACATTCAATTATAATCTGTTTTACCTAAAAATGTAAAAAAATTCAACTTAAAATCAATTATGAGATTATATGATCATTTAAAGTCATAAATAAAGCTTTTGAAGGCATAAGTGACTATAAAAGAAGTTTTCTTCTCAATGAATGGTTTTTGCATCACGTTTCCCGAGGTAAACATTCAATTATAATCTGTTTTAACCCAAAACGTAAAAAAATTCAACTTAAAATAAGTTATAAGATTATATAATCATTTAAAGGGAGAAATAAAGCTTTTGAAGGCATAAGTGACTATAAAAGAAGTTTTCTTCTCAATGAATGCTTTTTCCTTCACGTTTCCCGAGGTAAACATTCAATTATAATCTGTTTTACCAAAAAATGTAAAAAAATTCAACTTAAAATCAATTATGAGATTATATGATCATTTAAAGGCATAAATAAAGCTTTTGAAGGCATAAGTGACTATAAAAGAAGTTTTCTTCTCAATGAATTGTTTTTGCATCACGTTTCTCAAGGTAAACATTCAATTATAATCTGTTTTAACCCAAAATGTAAAAAAATTCAACTTAAAATAGGTTATAAGATTATATAATCATTTAAAAGGAGAAATAAAGCTTTTGAAGGCATAAGTGACTATAAAAGAAGTTTTCTTCTCAATGAATGGTTTTTGCTTCACGTTTCCCGAGGTAAACATTCAATTATAATCTGTTTTAACCCAAAACGTAAAAAAATTCAACTTAAAATAAGTTATAAGATTATATAATCATTTAAAGGGAGAAATAAAGCTTTTGAAGGCATAAGTGACTATAAAAGAAGTTTTCTTCTCAATGAATGGTTTTTGCTTCACGTTTCCCGAGGCAAACATTTAATTATAATCTGTTTTAACCCAAAACGTAAAAAAAATTCAACTTAAAATCAATTATGAGATTATATGATCATTTAAAGGCATAAATAAAGCTTTTGAAGGCATAAGTGACTATAAAAGAAGTTTTCTTCTCAATGAATCGTTTTTGCATCACGTTTCTCGAGGTAAACATTCAATTATAATCTGTTTTAACCCAAAATGTAAAAAAATTCAACTTAAAATAAGTTATAAGATTATATAATCATTTAAAGGGAGAAATAAAGCTTTTGAAGGCATAAGTGACAATAAAAGAAGTTTTCTTCTCAATGAATGCTTTTTCCTTCACGTTTCCCAAGGTAAACATTCAATTATAATCTGTTTTACCTAAAAATGTAAAAAAATTCAACTTAAAATCAATTATGAGATTATATGATCATTTAAAGGCATAAATAAAGCTTTTGAAGGCATAAGTGACTATAAAAGAAGTTTTCTTCTCAATGAATGGTTTTTGCATCACGTTTCCCGAGGTAAACATTCAATTATAATCTGTTTTAACCCAAAACGTAAAAAAATTCAACTTAAAATAAGTTATAAGATTATATAATCATTTAAAGGGAGAAATAAAGCTTTTGAAGGCATAAGTGACTATAAAAGAAGTTTTCTTCTCAATGAATGGTTTTTGCATCACGTTTCCCGAGGTAAACATTCAATTATAATCTGTTTTAACCCAAAACGTAAAAAAATTCAACTTAAAATAAGTTATAAGATTATATAATCATTTAAAGGGAGAAATAAAGCTTTTGAAGGCATAAGTGACTATAAAAGAAGTTTTCTTCTCAATGAATGGTTTTTGCTTCACGTTTCCCGAGGTAAACATTCAATTATAATCTGTTTTAACCCAAAACGTAAAAAAATTCAACTTAAAATAAGTTATAAGATTATATAATCATTTAAAGGGAGAAATAAAGCTTTTGAAGGCATAAGTGACTATAAAAGAAGTTTTCTTCTCAATGAATGGTTTTTGCTTCACGTTTCCCGAGGTAAACATTCAATTATAATCTGTTTTAACCCAAAACGTAAAAAAATTCAACTTAAAATAAGTTATAAGATTATATAATCATTTAAAGGGAGAAATAAAGCTTTTGAAGGCATAAGTGACTATAAAAGAAGTTTTCTTCTCAATGAATCGTTTTTGCATCACGTTTCTCGAGGTAAACATTCAATTATAATCTGTTTTAACCCAAAATGTAAAAAAATTCAACTTAAAATAAGTTATAAGATTATATAATCATTTAAAGGGAGAAATAAAGCTTTTGAAGGCATAAGTGACTATAAAAGAAGTTTTCTTCTCAATGAATGCTTTTTCCTTCACGTTTCCCAAGGTAAACATTCAATTATAATCTGTTTTACCTAAAAATGTAAAAAAATTCAACTTAAAATCAATTATGAGATTATATGATCATTTAAAGGCATAAATAAAGCTTTTGAAGGCATAAGTGACTATAAAAGAAGTTTTCTTCTCAATGAATGGTTTTTGCATCACGTTTCCCGAGGTAAACATTCAATTATAATCTGTTTTAACCCAAAACGTAAAAAAATTCAACTTAAAATAAGTTATAAGATTATATAATCATTTAAAGGGAGAAATAAAGCTTTTGAAGGCATAAGTGACTATAAAAGAAGTTTTCTTCTCAATGAATGGTTTTTGCTTCACGTTTCCCGAGGTAAACATTCAATTATAATCTGTTTTAACCCAAACGTAAAAAAATTCAACTTAAAATAAGTTATAAGATTATATAATCATTTAAAGGGAGAAATAAAGCTTTTGAAGGCATAAGTGACTATAAAAGAAGTTTTCTTCTCAATGAATGGTTTTTGCTTCACGTTTCCCGAGGTAAACATTCAATTATAATCTGTTTTAACCAAAAACGTAAAAAAATTCAACTTAAAATAAGTTATAAGATTATATAATCATTTAAAGGGAGAAATAAAGCTTTTGAAGGCATAAGTGACTATAAAAGAAGTTTTCTTCTCAATGAATGCTTTTTCCTTCACGTTTCCCGAGGTAAACATTCAATTATAATCTGTTTTACCAAAAAATGTAAAAAAATTCAACTTAAAATCAATTATGAGATTATATGATCATTTAAAGGCATAAATAAAGCTTTTGAAGGCATAAGTGACTATAAAAGAAGTTTTCTTCTCAATGAATTGTTTTTGCATCACGTTTCTCGAGGTAAACATTCAATTATAATCTGTTTTAACCCAAAATGTAAAAAAATTCAACTTAAAATAGGTTATAAGATTATATAATCATTTAAAAGGAGAAATAAAGCTTTTGAAGGCATAAGTGACTATAAAAGAAGTTTTCTTCTCAATGAATGGTTTTTGCTTCACGTTTCCCGAGGTAAACATTCAATTATAATCTGTTTTAACCCAAAACGTAAAAAAATTCAACTTAAAATAAGTTATAAGATTATATAATCATTTAAAGGGAGAAATAAAGCTTTTGAAGGCATAAGTGACTATAAAAGAAGTTTTCTTCTCAATGAATGCTTTTTCCTTCACGTTTCCCGAGGTACACATTCAATTATAATCTTTTATAACCCAAAATGTAAAAAAAATTCAACTTAAAATCAATTATGAGATTATATGATCATTTAAAGGCATAAATAAAGCTTTTGAAGGCATAAGTGACTATAAAAGAAGTTTTCTTCTCAATGAATGGTTTTTGCTTCACGTTTCCCGAGGTAAACATTCAATTATAATCTGTTTTAACCCAAAACGTAAAAAAATTCAACTTAAAATAAGTTATAAGATTATATAATCATTTAAAGGGAGAAATAAAGCTTTTGAAGGCATAAGTGACTATAAAAGAAGTTTTCTTCTCAATGAATGGTTTTTGCTTCACGTTTCCCGAGGTAAACATTTAATTATAATCTGTTTTAACCCAAAACGTAAAAAAAATTCAACTTAAAATCAATTATGAGATTATATGATCATTTAAAGGCATAAATAAAGCTTTTGAAGGCATAAGTGACTATAAAAGAAGTTTTCTTCTCAATGAATGGTTTTTGCTTCACGTTTCCCGAGGTAAACATTCAATTATAATCTGTTTTAACCCAAAACGTAAAAAAATTCAACTTAAAATAAGTTATAAGATTATATAATCATTTAAAGGGAGAAATAAAGCTTTTGAAGGCATAAGTGACTATAAAAGAAGTTTTCTTCTCAATGAATGGTTTTTGCTTCACGTTTCCCGAGGCAAACATTTAATTATAATCTGTTTTAACCCAAAACGTAAAAAAAATTCAACTTAAAATCAATTATGAGATTATATGATCATTTAAAGGCATAAATAAAGCTTTTGAAGGCATAAGTGACTATAAAAGAAGTTTTCTTCTCAATGAATCGTTTTTGCATCACGTTTCTCGAGGTAAACATTCAATTATAATCTGTTTTAACCCAAAATGTAAAAAAATTCAACTTAAAATAAGTTATAAGATTATATAATCATTTAAAGGGAGAAATAAAGCTTTTGAAGGCATAAGTGACAATAAAAGAAGTTTTCTTCTCAATGAATGCTTTTTCCTTCACGTTTCCCAAGGTAAACATTCAATTATAATCTGTTTTACCTAAAAATGTAAAAAAATTCAACTTAAAATCAATTATGAGATTATATGATCATTTAAAGGCATAAATAAAGCTTTTGAAGGCATAAGTGACTATAAAAGAAGTTTTCTTTTCAATGAATGGTTTTTGCATCACGTTTCCCGAGGTAAACATTCAATTATAATCTGTTTTAACCCAAAACGTAAAAAAATTCAACTTAAAATAAGTTATAAGATTATATAATCATTTAAAGGGAGAAATAAAGCTTTTGAAGGCATAAGTGACTATAAAAGAAGTTTTCTTCTCAATGAATGGTTTTTGCATCACGTTTCCCGAGGTAAACATTCAATTATAATCTGTTTTAACCCAAAACGTAAAAAAATTCAACTAAAAATAAGTTATAAGATTATATAATCATTTAAAGGGAGAAATAAAGCTTTTGAAGGCATAAGTGACTATAAAAGAAGTTTTCTTCTCAATGAATGGTTTTTGCTTCACGTTTCCCGAGGTAAACATTCAATTATATTCTGTTTTAACCCAAAACGTAAAAAAATTCAACTTAAAATAAGTTATAAGATTATATAATCATTTAAAAGGAGAAATAAAGCTTTTGAAGGCATAAGTGACTATAAAAGAAGTTTTCTTCTCAATGAATGGTTTTTGCTTCACGTTTCCCGAGGTAAACATTCAATTATAATCTGTTTTAACCAAAAACGTAAAAAAATTCAACTTAAAATAAGTTATAAGATTATATAATCATTTAAAGGGAGAAATAAAGCTTTTGAAGGCATAAGTGACTATAAAAGAAGTTTTCTTCTCAATGAATGGTTTTTGCATCACGTTTCCCGAGGTAAACATTCAATTATAATCTGTTTTACCAAAAAATGTAAAAAAATTCAACTTAAAATCAATTATGAGATTATATGATCATTTAAAGGCATAAATAAAGCTTTTGAAGGCATAAGTGACTATAAAAGAAGTTTTCTTCTCAATGAATTGTTTTTGCATCACGTTTCTCGAGGTAAACATTCAATTATAATCTGTTTTAACCCAAAATGTAAAAAAATTCAACTTAAAATAGGTTATAAGATTATATAATCATTTAAAAGGAGAAATAAAGCTTTTGAAGGCATAACTGACTATAAAAGAAGTTTTCTTCTCAATGAATGGTTTTTGCTTCACGTTTCCCGAGGTAAACATTCAATTATAATCTGTTTTAACCCAAAACGTAAAAAAATTCAACTTAAAATAAGTTATAAGATTATATAATCATTTAAAGGGAGAAATAAAGCTTTTGAAGGCATAAGTGACTATAAAAGAAGTTTTCTTCTCAATGAATGGTTTTTGCTTCACGTTTCCCGAGGTAAACATTTAATTATAATCTGTTTTAACCCAAAACGTAAAAAAAATTCAACTTAAAATCAATTATGAGATTATATGATCATTTAAAGGCATAAATAAAGCTTTTGAAGGCATAAGTGACTATAAAAGAAATTTTCTTCTCAATGAATCGTTTTTGCATCACGTTTCTCGAGGTAAACATTCAATTATAATCTGTTTTAACCCAAAATGTAAAAAAATTCAACTTAAAATAAGTTATAATATTATATAATCATTTAAAGGGAGAAATAAAGCTTTTGAAGGCATAAGTGACAATAAAAGAAGTTTTCTTCTCAATGAATGCTTTTTCCTTCACGTTTCCCAAGGTAAACATTCAATTATAATCTGTTTTACCTAAAAATGTAAAAAAATTCAACTTACAATCAATTATGAGATTATATGATCATTTAAAGGCATAAATAAAGCTTTTGAAGGCATAAGTGACAATAAAAGAAGTTTTCTTCTCAATGAATGCTTTTTCCTTCACGTTTCCCAAGGTAAACATTCAATTATAATCTGTTTTACCTAAAAATGTAAAAAAATTCAACTTAAAATCAATTATGAGATTATATGATCATTTAAAGTCATAAATAAAGCTTTTGAAGGCATAAGTGACTATAAAAGAAGTTTTCTTCTCAATGAATGGTTTTTGCATCACGTTTCCCGAGGTAAACATTCAATTATAATCTGTTTTAACCCAAAACGTAAAAAAATTCAACTTAAAATAAGTTATAAGATTATATAATCATTTAAAGGGAGAAATAAAGCTTTTGAAGGCATAAGTGACTATAAAAGAAGTTTTCTTCTCAATGAATGCTTTTTCCTTCACGTTTCCCGAGGTAAACATTCAATTATAATCTGTTTTACCAAAAAATGTAAAAAAATTCAACTTAAAATCAATTATGAGATTATATGATCATTTAAAGGCATAAATAAAGCTTTTGAAGGCATAAGTGACTATAAAAGAAGTTTTCTTCTCAATGAATTGTTTTTGCATCACGTTTCTCAAGGTAAACATTCAATTATAATCTGTTTTAACCCAAAATGTAAAAAAATTCAACTTAAAATAGGTTATAAGATTATATAATCATTTAAAAGGAGAAATAAAGCTTTTGAAGGCATAAGTGACTATAAAAGAAGTTTTCTTCTCAATGAATGGTTTTTGCTTCACGTTTCCCGAGGTAAACATTCAATTATAATCTGTTTTAACCCAAAACGTAAAAAAATTCAACTTAAAATAAGTTATAAGATTATATAATCATTTAAAGGGAGAAATAAAGCTTTTGAAGGCATAAGTGACTATAAAAGAAGTTTTCTTCTCAATGAATGGTTTTTGCTTCACGTTTCCCGAGGCAAACATTTAATTATAATCTGTTTTAACCCAAAACGTAAAAAAAATTCAACTTAAAATCAATTATGAGATTATATGATCATTTAAAGGCATAAATAAAGCTTTTGAAGGCATAAGTGACTATAAAAGAAGTTTTCTTCTCAATGAATCGTTTTTGCATCACGTT
The DNA here is from genome assembly GCF_053813885.1 of Theobroma cacao. Classification (NCBI taxonomy): domain Eukaryota; kingdom Viridiplantae; phylum Streptophyta; class Magnoliopsida; order Malvales; family Malvaceae; genus Theobroma; species Theobroma cacao. The sequence goes on from NC_142643.1 coordinate 20,297,613, forward strand.
TCTCGAGGTAAACATTCAATTATAATCTGTTTTAACCCAAAATGTAAAAAAATTCAACTTAAAATAAGTTATAAGATTATATAATCATTTAAAGGGAGAAATAAAGCTTTTGAAGGCATAAGTGACAATAAAAGAAGTTTTCTTCTCAATGAATGGTTTTTGCATCACGTTTCCCGAGGTAAACATTCAATTATAATCTGTTTTAACCCAAAACGTAAAAAAATTCAACTTAAAATAAGTTATAAGATTATATAATCATTTAAAGGGAGAAATAAAGCTTTTGAAGGCATAAGTGACTATAAAAGAAGTTTTCTTCTCAATGAATGGTTTTTGCTTCACGTTTCCCGAGGTAAACATTCAATTATAATCTGTTTTAACCCAAAACGTAAAAAAATTCAACTTAAAATAAGTTATAAGATTATATAATCATTTAAAGGGAGAAATAAAGCTTTTGAAGGCATAAGTGACTATAAAAGAAGTTTTCTTCTCAATGAATACTTTTTCCTTCACGTTTCCCGAGGTAAACATTCAATTATAATCTGTTTTACCAAAAAATGTAAAAAAATTCAACTTAAAATCAATTATGAGATTATATGATCATTTAAAGGCATAAATAAAGCTTTTGAAGGCATAAGTGACTATAAAAGAAGTTTTCTTCTCAATGAATTGTTTTTGCATCACGTTTCTCGAGGTAAACATTCAATTATAATCTGTTTTAACCCAAAATGTAAAAAAATTCAACTTAAAATAGGTTATAAGATTATATAATCATTTAAAAGGAGAAATAAAGCTTTTGAAGGCATAAGTGACTATAAAAGAAGTTTTCTTCTCAATGAATGGTTTTTGCTTCACGTTTCCCGAGGTAAACATTCAATTATAATCTGTTTTAACCCAAAACGTAAAACAATTCAACTTAAAATAAGTTATAAGATTATATAATCATTTAAAGGGAGAAATAAAGCTTTTGAAGGCATAAGTGACTATAAAAGAAGTTTTCTTCTCAATGAATGGTTTTTCCTTCACGTTTCCCGAGGTACACATTCAATTATAATCTTTTATAACCCAAAATGTAAAAAAAATTCAACTTAAAATCAATTATGAGATTATATGATCATTTAAAGGCATAAATAAAGCTTTTGAAGGCATAAGTGACTATAAAAGAAGTTTTCTTCTCAATGAATGGTTTTTGCTTCACGTTTCCCGAGGTAAACATTCAATTATAATCTGTTTTAACCCAAAACGTAAAAAAATTCAACTTAAAATAAGTTATAAGATTATATAATCATTTAAAGGGAGAAATAAAGCTTTTGAAGGCATAAGTGACTATAAAAGAAGTTTTCTTCTCAATGAATGGTTTTTGCTTCACGTTTCCCGAGGCAAACATTTAATTATAATCTGTTTTAACCCAAAACGTAAAAAAAATTCAACTTAAAATCAATTATGAGATTATATGATCATTTAAAGGCATAAATAAAGCTTTTGAAGGCATAAGTGACTATAAAAGAAGTTTTCTTCTCAATGAATCGTTTTTGCATCACGTTTCTCGAGGTAAACATTCAATTATAATCTGTTTTAACCCAAAATGTAAAAAAATTCAACTTAAAATAAGTTATAAGATTATATAATCATTTAAAGGGAGAAATAAAGCTTTTGAAGGCATAAGTGACTATAAAAGAAGTTTTCTTCTCAATGAATGCTTTTTCCTTCACGTTTCCCGAGGTAAACATTCAATTATAATATGTTTTACCAAAAAATGTAAAAATATTCAACTTAAAATCAATTATGAGATTATATGATCATTTAAAGGCATAAATAAAGCTTTTGAAGGCATAAGTGACTATAAAAGAAGTTTTCTTCTCAATGAATTGTTTTTGCATCACGTTTCTCGAGGTAAACATTCAATTATCATCTGTTTTAACCCAAAATGTAAAAAAATTCAACTTAAAATCAATTATGAGATTATATGATCATTTAAAGGCATAAATAAAGCTTTTGAAGGCATAAGTGACTATAAAAGAAGTTTTCTTCTCAATGAATGCTTTTTCCTTCACGTTTCCCGAGGTAAACATTCAATTATAATATGTTTTACCAAAAAATGTAAAAATATTCAACTTAAAATCAATTATGAGATTATATGATCATTTAAAGGCATAAATAAAGCTTTTGAAGGCATAAGTGACTATAAAAGAAGTTTTCTTCTCAATGAATGCTTTTTCCTTCACGTTTCCCGAGGTAAACATTCAATTATAATATGTTTTACCAAAAAATGTAAAAATATTCAACTTAAAATCAATTATGAGATTATATGATCATTTAAAGGCATAAATAAAGCTTTTGAAGGCATAAGTGACTATAAAAGAAGTTTTCTTCTCAATGAATCGTTTTTGCATCACGTTTCTCGAGGTAAACATTCAATTATAATCTGTTTTAACCCAAAATGTAAAAAAATTCAACTTAAAATAAGTTATAAGATTATATAATCATTTAAAGGGAGAAATAAAGCTTTTGAAGGCATAAGTGACAATAAAAGAAGTTTTCTTCTCAATGAATGCTTTTTCCTTCACGTTTCCCAAGGTAAACATTCAATTATAATCTGTTTTACCTAAAAATGTAAAAAAATTCAACTTAAAATCAATTATGAGATTATATGATCATTTAAAGGCATAAATAAAGCTTTTGAAGGCATAAGTGACTATAAAAGAAGTTTTCTTCTCAATGAATGGTTTTTGCATCACGTTTCCTGAGGTAAACATTCAATTATAATCTGTTTTAACCCAAAACGTAAAAAAATTCAACTTAAAATAAGTTATAAGATTATATAATCATTTAAAGGGAGAAATAAAGCTTTTGAAGGCATAAGTGACTATAAAAGAAGTTTTCTTCTCAATGAATGGTTTTTGCATCACGTTTCCCGAGGTAAACATTCAATTATAATCTGTTTTAACCCAAAACGTAAAAAAATTCAACTTAAAATAAGTTATAAGATTATATAATCATTTAAAGGGAGAAATAAAGCTTTTGAAGGCATAAGTGACTATAAAAGAAGTTTTCTTCTCAATGAATGGTTTTTGCTTCACGTTTCCCGAGGTAAACATTCAATTATAATCTGTTTTAACCCAAAACGTAAAAAAATTCAACTTAAAATAAGTTATAAGATTATATAATCATTTAAAGGGAGAAATAAAGCTTTTGAAGGCATAAGTGACTATAAAAGAAGTTTTCTTCTCAATGAATGCTTTTTCCTTCACGTTTCCCGAGGTAAACATTCAATTATAATCTGTTTTACCAAAAAATGTAAAAAAATTCAACTTAAAATCAATTATGAGATTATATGATCATTTAAAGGCATAAATAAAGCTTTTGAAGGCATAAGTGACTATAAAAGAAGTTTTCTTCTCAATGAATTGTTTTTGCATCACGTTTCTCGAGGTAAACATTCAATTATAATCTGTTTTAACCCAAAATGTAAAAAAATTCAACTTAAAATAGGTTATAAGATTATATAATCATTTAAAAGGAGAAATAAAGCTTTTGAAGGCATAAGTGACTATAAAAGAAGTTTTCTTCTCAATGAATGGTTTTTGCTTCACGTTTCCCGAGGTAAACATTCAATTATAATCTGTTTTAACCCAAAACGTAAAAAAATTCAACTTAAAATAAGTTATAAGATTATATAATCATTTAAAGGGAGAAATAAAGCTTTTGAAGGCATAAGTGACTATAAAAGAAGTTTTCTTCTCAATGAATGGTTTTTCCTTCACGTTTCCCGAGGTACACATTCAATTATAATCTTTTATAACCCAAAATGTAAAAAAAATTCAACTTAAAATCAATTATGAGATTATATGATCATTTAAAGGCATAAATAAAGCTTTTGAAGGCATAAGTGACTATAAAAGAAGTTTTCTTCTCAATGAATGGTTTTTGCTTCACGTTTCCCGAGGTAAACATTCAATTATAATCTGTTTTAACCCAAAACGTAAAAAAATTCAACTTAAAATAAGTTATAAGATTATATAATCATTTAAAGGGAGAAATAAAGCTTTTGAAGGCATAAGTGACTATAAAAGAAGTTTTCTTCTCAATGAATGGTTTTTGCTTCACGTTTCCCGAGGCAAACATTTAATTATAATCTGTTTTAACCCAAAACGTAAAAAAAATTCAACTTAAAATCAATTATGAGATTATATGATCATTTAAAGGCATAAATAAAGCTTTTGAAGGCATAAGTGACTATAAAAGAAGTTTTCTTCTCAATGAATCGTTTTTGCATCACGTTTCTCGAGGTAAACATTCAATTATAATCTGTTTTAACCCAAAATGTAAAAAAATTCAACTTAAAATAAGTTATAAGATTATATAATCATTTAAAGGGAGAAATAAAGCTTTTGAAGGCATAAGTGACTATAAAAGAAGTTTTCTTCTCAATGAATGCTTTTTCCTTCACGTTTCCCGAGGTAAACATTCAATTATAATATGTTTTACCAAAAAATGTAAAAATATTCAACTTAAAATCAATTATGAGATTATATGATCATTTAAAGGCATAAATAAAGCTTTTGAAGGCATAAGTGACTATAAAAGAAGTTTTCTTCTCAATGAATTGTTTTTGCATCACGTTTCTCGAGGTAAACATTCAATTATCATCTGTTTTAACCCAAAATGTAAAAAAATTCAACTTAAAATCAATTATGAGATTATATGATCATTTAAAGGCATAAATAAAGCTTTTGAAGGCATAAGTGACTATAAAAGAAGTTTTCTTCTCAATGAATGCTTTTTCCTTCACGTTTCCCGAGGTAAACATTCAATTATAATATGTTTTACCAAAAAATGTAAAAATATTCAACTTAAAATCAATTATGAGATTATATGATCATTTAAAGGCATAAATAAAGCTTTTGAAGGCATAAGTGACTATAAAAGAAGTTTTCTTCTCAATGAATGCTTTTTCCTTCACGTTTCCCGAGGTAAACATTCAATTATAATATGTTTTACCAAAAAATGTAAAAATATTCAACTTAAAATCAATTATGAGATTATATGATCATTTAAAGGCATAAATAAAGCTTTTGAAGGCATAAGTGACTATAAAAGAAGTTTTCTTCTCAATGAATGGTTTTTGCTTCACGTTTCCCGAGGTAAACATTTAATTATAATCTGTTTTAACCCAAAACGTAAAAAAAATTCAACTTAAAATCAATTATGAGATTATATGATCATTTAAAGGCATAAATAAAGCTTTTGAAGGCATAAGTGACTATAAAAGAAGTTTTCTTCTCAATGAATTGTTTTTGCATCACGTTTCTCGAGGTAAACATTCAATTATAATCTGTTTTAACCCAAAATGTAAAAAAATTCAACTTAAAATAGGTTATAAGATTATATAATCATTTAAAAGGAGAAATAAAGCTTTTGAAGGCATAAGTGACTATAAAAGAAGTTTTCTTCTCAATGAATGCTTTTTCCTTCACGTTTCCCAAGGTAAACATTCAATTATAATCTGTTTTACCTAAAAATGTAAAAAAATTCAACTTAAAATCAATTATGAGATTATATGATCTTTTAAAGGCATAAATAAAGCTTTTGAAGGCATAAGTGACTATAAAAGAAGATTTCTTCTCAATGAATGGTTTTTGCATCATGTTTCCCGAGGTAAACATTCAATTATAATCTGTTTTAACCCAAAACGTAAAAAAATTCAACTTAAAATAAGTTATAAGATTATATAATCATTTAAAGGGAGAAATAAAGCTTTTGAAGGCATAAGTGACTATAAAAGAAGTTTTCTTCTCAATGAATGGTTTTTCCTTCACGTTTCCCGAGGTACACATTCAATTATAATCTTTTATAACCCAAAATGTAAAAAAATTCAACTTAAAATCAATTATGAGATTATATGATCATTTAAAGGCATAAATAAAGCTTTTGAAGGCATAAGTGACTATAAAAGAAGTTTTCTTCTCAATGAATGGTTTTTGCATCACGTTTCCCGAGGTAAACATTTAATTATAATCTGTTTTAACCCAAAACGTAAAAAAAATTCAACTTAAAATCAATTATGAGATTATATGATCATTTAAAGGCATAAATAAAGCTTTTGAAGGCATAAGTGACTATAAAAGAAGTTTTCTTCTCAATGAATCGTTTTTGCATCACGTTTCTCGAGGTAAACATTCAATTATAATCTGTTTTAACCCAAAATGTAAAAAAATTCAACTTAAAATAAGTTATAAGATTATATAATCATTTAAAGGGAGAAATAAAGCTTTTGAAGGCATAAGTGACAATAAAAGAAGTTTTCTTCTCAATGAATGCTTTTTCCTTCACGTTTCCCAAGGTAAAAATTCAATTATAATCTGTTTTACCTAAAAATGTAAAAAAATTCAACTTAAAATCAATTATGAGATTATATGATCATTTAAAGGCATAAATAAAGCTTTTGAAGGCATAAGTGACTATAAAAGAAGTTTTCTTCTCAATGAATTGTTTTTGCATCACGTTTCTCGAGGTAAACATTCAATTATAATCTGTTTTAACCCAAAATGTAAAAAAATTCAACTTAAAATAGGTTATAAGATTATATAATCATTTAAAAGGAGAAATAAAGCTTTTGAAGGCATAAGTGACTATAAAAGAAGTTTTTTTCTCAATGAATGGTTTTTGCTTCACGTTTCCCGAGGTAAACATTCAATTATAATCTGTTTTAACCCAAAACATAAAAAAATTCAACTTAAAATAAGTTATAAGATTATATAATCATTTAAAGGGAGAAATAAAGCTTTTGAAGGCATAAGTGACTATAAAAGAAGTTTTCTTCTCAATGAATGGTTTTTGCTTCACGTTTCCCGAGGCAAACATTTAATTATAATCTGTTTTAACCCAAAACGTAAAAAAAATTCAACTTAAAATCAATTATGAGATTATATGATCATTTAAAGGCATAAATAAAGCTTTTGAAGGCATAAGTGACTATAAAAGAAGTTTTCTTCTCAATGAATCGTTTTTGCATCACGTTTCTCGAGGTAAACATTCAATTATAATCTGTTTTAACCCAAAATGTAAAAAAATTCAACTTAAAATAAGTTATAAGATTATATAATCATTTAAAGGGAGAAATAAAGCTTTTGAAGGCATAAGTGACAATAAAAGAAGTTTTCTTCTCAATGAATGCTTTTTCCTTCACGTTTCCCAAGGTAAACATTCAATTATAATATGTTTTACCTAAAAATGTAAAAAAATTCAACTTAAAATCAATTATGAGATTATATGATCATTTAAAGGCATAAATAAAGCTTTTGAAGGCATAAGTGACTATAAAAGAAGTTTTCTTCTCAATGAATGGTTTTTGCATCACGTTTCCCGAGGTAAACATTCAATTATAATCTGTTTTAACCCAAAACGTAAAAAAATTCAACTTAAAATAAGTTATAAGATTATATAATCATTTAAAGGGAGAAATAAAGCTTTTGAAGGCATAAGTGACTATAAAAGAAGTTTTCTTCTCAATGAATGCTTTTTCCTTCACGTTTCCCGAGGTAAACATTCAATTATAATCTGTTTTAACCCAAAACGTAAAAAAATTCAACTTAAAATAAGTTATAAGATTATATAATCATTTAAAGGGAGAAATAAAGCTTTTGAAGGCATAAGTGACTATAAAAGAAGTTTTCTTCTCAATGAATGGTTTTTGCTTCACGTTTCCCGAGGTAAACATTCAATTATAATCTGTTTTAACCGAAAACGTAAAAAAATTCAACTTAAAATAAGTTATAAGATTATATAATCATTTAAAGGGAGAAATAAAGCTTTTGAAGGCATAAGTGACTATAAAAGAAGTTTTCTTCTCAATGAATGCTTTTTCCTTCACGTTTCCCGAGGTAAACATTCAATTATAATCTGTTTTACCAAAAAATGTAAAAAAATTCAACTTAAAATCAATTATGAGATTATATGATCATTTAAAGGCATAAATAAAGCTTTTGAAGGCATAAGTGACTATAAAAGAAGTTTTCTTCTCAATGAATTGTTTTTGCATCACGTTTCTCGAGGTAAACATTCAATTATAATCTGTTTTAACCCAAAATGTAAAAAAATTCAACTTAAAATAGGTTATAAGATTATATAATCATTTAAAAGGAGAAATAAAGCTTTTGAAGGCATAAGTGACTATAAAAGAAGTTTTCTTCTCAATGAATGGTTTTTGCTTCACGTTTCCCGAGGTAAACATTCAATTATAATCTGTTTTAACCCAAAACGTAAAAAAATTCAACTTAAAATAAGTTATAAGATTATATAATCATTTAAAGGGAGAAATAAAGCTTTTGAAGGCATAAGTGACTATAAAAGAAGTTTTCTTCTCAATGAATGCTTTTTGCTTCACGTTGCCCGAGGTAAACATTTAATTATAATCTGTTTTAACCCAAAACGTAAAAAAAATTCAACTTAAAATCAATTATGAGATTATATGATCATTTAAAGGCATAAATAAAGCTTTTGAAGGCATAAGTGACTATAAAAGAAGTTTTCTTCTCAATGAATCGTTTTTGCATCACGTTTCTCGAGGTAAACATTCAATTATAATCTGTTTTAACCCAAAATGTAAAAAAATTCAACTTAAAATAAGTTATAAGATTATATAATCATTTAAAGGGAGAAATAAAGCTTTTGAAGGCATAAGTGACAATAAAAGAAGTTTTCTTCTCAATGAATGCTTTTTCCTTCACGTTTCCCAAGGTAAACATTCAATTATAATCTGTTTTACCTAAAAATGTAAAACAATTCAACTTACAATCAATTATGAGATTATATGATCATTTAAAGGCATAAATAAAGCTTTTGAAGGCATAAGTGACAATAAAAGAAGTTTTCTTCTCAATGAATGCTTTTTCCTTCACGTTTCCCAAGGTAAACATTCAATTATAATCTGTTTTACCTAAAAATGTAAAAAAATTCAACTTAAAATCAATTATGAGATTATATGATCATTTAAAGGCATAAATAAAGCTTTTGAAGGCATAAGTGACTATAAAAGAAGATTTCTTCTCAATGAATGGTTTTTGCATCACGTTTCCCGAGGTAAACATTCAATTATAATCTGTTTTAACCCAAAACGTAAAAAAATTCAACTTAAAATAAGTTATAAGATTATATAATCATTTAAAGGGAGAAATAAAGCTTTTGAAGGCATAAGTGACTATAAAAGAAGTTTTCTTCTCAATGAATGCTTTTTCCTTCACGTTTCCCGAGGTAAACATTCAATTATAATCTGTTTTACCAAAAAATGTAAAAAAATTCAACTTAAAATCAATTATGAGATTATATGATCATTTAAAGGCATAAATAAAGCTTTTGAAGGCATAAGTGACTATAAAAGAAGTTTTCTTCTCAATGAATTGTTTTTGCATCACGTTTCTCGAGGTAAACATTCAATTATAATCTGTTTTAACCCAAAATGTAAAAAAATTCAACTTAAAATAGGTTATAAGATTATATAATCATTTAAAAGGAGAAATAAAGCTTTTGAAGGCATAAGTGACTATAAAAGAAGTTTTCTTCTCAATGAATGGTTTTTGCTTCACGTTTCCCGAGGTAAACATTCAATTATAATCTGTTTTAACCCAAAACGTAAAAAAATTCAACTTAAAATAAGTTATAAGATTATATAATCATTTAAAGGGAGAAATAAAGCTTTTGAAGGCATAAGTGACTATAAAAGAAGTTTTCTTATCAATGAATGGTTTTTGCTTCACGTTTCCCGAGGTAAACATTTAATTATAATCTGTTTTAACCCAAAACGTAAAAAAAATTCAACTTAAAATCAATTATGAGATTATATGATCATTTAAAGGCATAAATAAAGCTTTTGAAGGCATAAGTGACTATAAAAGAAGTTTTCTTCTCAATGAATCGTTTTTGCATCACGTTTCTCGAGGTAAACATTCAATTATAATCTGTTTTAACCCAAAATGTAAAAAAATTCAACTTAAAATAAGTTATAAGATTATATAATCATTTAAAGGGAGAAATAAAGCTTTTGAAGGCATAAGTGACTATAAAAGAAGTTTTCTTCTCAATGAATGCTTTTTCCTTCACGTTTCCCAAGGTAAACATTCAATTATAATCTGTTTTACCTAAAAATGTAAAAAAATTCAACTTAAAATCAATTATTAGATTATATGATCATTTAAAGGGAGAAATAAAGCTTTTAAAGGCATAAGTGACAATAAAAGAAGTTTTCTTCTCAATGAATGCTTTTTCCTTCACGTTTCCCAAGGTAAACATTCAATTATAATCTGTTTTACCTAAAAATGTAAAAAAATTCAACTTAAAATCAATTATGAGATTATATGATCATTTAAAGGCATAAATAAAGCTTTTGAAGGCATAAGTGACTATAAAAGAAGTTTTCTTCTCAATGAATGGTTTTTGCATCACGTTTCCCGAGGTAAACATTCAATTATAATCTGTTTTAACCCAAAACGTAAAAAAATTCAACTTAAAATAAGTTATAAGATTATACAATCATTTAAAGGGAGAAATAAAGCTTTTGAAGGCATAAGTGACTATAAAAGAAGTTTTCTTCTCAATGAATGCTTTTTCCTTCACGTTTCCCGAGGTAAACATTCAATTATAATCTGTTTTACCAAAAAATATAAAAAAATTCAACTTAAAATCAATTATGAGATTATATGATCATTTAAAGGCATAAATAAAGCTTTTGAAGGCATAAGTGACTATAAAAGAAGTTTTCTTCTCAATGAATTATTTTTGCATCACGTTTCTCGAGGTAAACATTCAATTATAATCTGTTTTAACCCAAAATGTAAAAAAATTCAACTTAAAATAGCTTATAAGATTATATAATCATTTAAAAGGAGAAATAAAGCTTTTGAAGGCATAAGTGACTATAAAAGAAGTTTTCTTCTCAATGAATGGTTTTTGCTTCACGTTTCCCGAGGTAAACATTCAATTATAATCTGTTTTAACCCAAAACGTAAAAAAATTCAACTTAAAATAAGTTATAAGATTATATAATCATTTAAAGGGAGAAATAAAGCTTTTGAAGGCATAAGTGACTATAAAAGAAGTTTTCTTCTCAATGAATGGTTTTTGCTTCACGTTTCCCGAGGCAAACATTTAATTATAATCTGTTTTAACCCAAAACGTAAAAAAAATTCAACTTAAAATCAATTATGAGATTATATGATCATTTAAAGGCATAAATAAAGCTTTTGAAGGCATAAGTGACTATAAAAGAAGTTTTCTTCTCAATGAATCGTTTTTGCATCACGTTTCTCGAGGTAAACATTCAATTATAATCTGTTTTAACCCAAAATGTAAAAAAATTCAACTTAAAATAAGTTATAAGATTATATAATCATTTAAAGGGAGAAATAAAGCTTTTGAAGGCATAAGTGACAATAAAAGAAGTTTTCTTCTTAATGAATGCTTTTTCCTTCACGTTTCCCAAGGTAAACATTCAATTATAATCTGTTTTACCTAAAAATGTAAAAAAATTCAACTTAAAATCAATTATGAGATTATATGATCATTTAAAGGCATAAATAAAGCTTTTGAAGGCATAAGTGACTATAAAAGAAGTTTTCTTCTCAATGAATGGTTTTTGCATCACGTTTCCCGAGGTAAACATTCAATTATAATCTGTTTTAACCCAAAACGTAAAAAAATTCAACTTAAAATAAGTTATAAGATTATATAATCATTTAAAGGGAGAAATAAAGCTTTTGAAGGCATAAGTGACTATAAAAGAAGTTTTCTTCTCAATGAATGCTTTTTCCTTCACGTTTCCCGAGGTAAACATTCAATTATAATCTGTTTTACCAAAAAATGTAAAAAAATTCAACTTAAAATCAATTATGAGATTATATGATCATTTAAAGGCATAAATAAAGCTTTTGAAGGCATAAGTGACTATAAAAGAAGTTTTCTTCTCAATGAATTGTTTTTGCATCACGTTTCTCGAGGTAAACATTCAATTATAATCTGTTTTAACCCAAAATGTAAAAAAATTCAACTTAAAATAGGTTATAAGATTATATAATCATTTAAAAGGAGAAATAAAGCTTTTGAAGGCATAAGTGACTATAAAAGAAGTTTTCTTCTCAATGAATGCTTTTTCCTTCACGTTTCCCAAGGTAAACATTCAATTATAATCTGTTTTACCTAAAAATGTAAAAAAATTCAACTTAAAATCAATTATGAGATTATATGATCATTTAAAGGCATAAATAAAGCTTTTGAAGGCATAAGTGACTATAAAAGAAGTTTTCTTCTCAATGAATTGTTTTTGCATCACGTTTCTCGAGGTAAACATTCAATTATAATCTGTTTTAACCCAAAATGTAAAAAAATTCAACTTAAAATAGGTTATAAGATTATATAATCATTTAAAAGGAGAAATAAAGCTTTTGAAGGCATAAGTGACTATAAAAGAAGTTTTCTTCTCAATGAATGGTTTTTGCTTCACGTTTCCCGAGGTAAACATTCAATTATAATCTGTTTTAACCCAAAACGTAAAAAAATTCAACTTAAAATAAGTTATAAGATTATATAATCATTTAAAGGGAGAAATAAAGCTTTTGAAGGCATAAGTGACTATAAAAGAAGTTTTCTTCTCAATGAATGGTTTTTGCTTCACGTTTCCCGAGGCAAACATTTAATTATAATCTGTTTTAACCCAAAACGTAAAAAAAATTCAACTTAAAATCAATTATGAGATTATATGATCATTTAAAGGCATAAATAAAGCTTTTGAAGGCATAAGTGACTATAAAAGAAGTTTTCTTCTCAATGAATGGTTTTTGCATCATGTTTCCCGAGGTAAACATTCAATTATAATCTGTTTTAACCCAAAACGTAAAAAAATTCAACTTAAAATAAGTTATAAGATTATATAATCTTTTAAAGGGAGAAATAAAGCTTTTGAAGGCATAAGTGACTATAAAAGAAGTTTTCTTCTCAATGAATGGTTTTTCCTTCACGTTTCCCGAGGTACACATTCAATTATAATCTTTTATAACCCAAAATGTAAAAAAAATTCAACTTAAAATCAATTATGAGATTATATGATCATTTAAAGGCATAAATAAAGCTTTTGAAGGCATAAGTGACTATAAAAGAAGTTTTCTTCTCAATGAATGGTTTTTGCTTCACGTTTCCCGAGGTAAACATTCAATTATAATCTGTTTTAACCCAAAACGTAAAAAAATTCAACTTAAAATAAGTTATAAGATTATATAATCATTTAAAGGGAGAAATAAAGCTTTTGAAGGCATAAGTGACTATAAAAGAAGTTTTCTTCTCAATGAATGCTTTTTCCTTCACGTTTCCCGAGGTAAACATTCAATTATAATATGTTTTACCAAAAAATGTAAAAACATTCAACTTAAAATCAATTATGAGATTATATGATCATTTAAAGGCATAAATAAAGCTTTTGAAGGCATAAGTGACTATAAAAGAAGTTTTCTTCTCAATGAATGGTTTTTGCATCACGTTTCTCGAGGTAAACATTCAATTATAATCTGTTTTAACCCAAAATGTAAAAAAATTCAACTTAAAATAGGTTATAAGATTATATAATCATTTAAAAGGAGAAATAAAGCTTTTGAAGGCATAAGTGACTATAAAAGAAGTTTTCTTCTCAATGAATGCTTTTTGCTTCACGTTTCCCGAGGTAAACATTCAATTATAATCTGTTTTAACCCAAAACGTAAAAAAATTCAACTTAAAATAAGTTATAAGATTATATAATCATTTAAAGGGAGAAATAAAGCTTTTGAAGGCATAAGTGACTATAAAAGAAGTTTTCTTCTCAATAAATGGTTTTTGCTTCACGTTTCCCGAGGTAAACATTTAATTATAATCTGTTTTAACCCAAAACGTAAAAAAAATTCAACTTAAAATCAATTATGAGATTATATGATCATTTAAAGGCATAAATAAAGCTTTTGAAGGCATAAGTGACTATAAAAGAAGTTTTCTTCTCAATGAATCGTTTTTGCATCACGTTTCTCGAGGTAAACATTCAATTATAATCTGTTTTAACCCAAAATGTAAAAAAATTCAACTTAAAATAAGTTATAAGATTATATAATCATTTAAAGGGAGAAATAAAGCTTTTGAAGGCATAAGTGACAATAAAAGAAGTTTTCTTCTCAATGAATGCTTTTTCCTTCACGTTTCCCAAGGTAAACATTCAATTATAATCTGTTTTACCTAAAAATGTAAAAAAATTCAACTTAAAATCAATTATGAGATTATATGATCATTTAAAGGCATAAATAAAGCTTTTGAAGGCATAGGTGACTATAAAAGAAGTTTTCTTCTCAATGAATGGTTTTTGCATCACGTTTCCCGAGGTAAACATTCAATTATAATCTGTTTTAACCCAAAACGTAAAAAAATTCAACTTAAAATAAGTTATAAGATTATATAATCATTTAAAGGGAGAAATAAAGCTTTTGAAGGCATAAGTGACTATAAAAGAAGTTTTCTTCTCAATGAATGGTTTTTGCTTCACGTTTCCCGAGGTAAACATTTAATTATAATCTGTTTTAACCCAAAACGTAAAAAAAATTCAACTTAAAATCAATTATGAGATTATATGATCATTTATAGGCATAAATAAAGCTTTTGAAGGCATAAGTGACTATAAAAGAAGTTTTCTTCTCAATGAATCGTTTTTGCATCACGTTTCTCGAGGTAAACATTCAATTATAATCTGTTTTAACCCAAAATGTAAAAAAATTCAACTTAAAATAAGTTATTAGATTATATAATCATTTAAAAGGAGAAATAAAGCTTTTGAAGGCATAAGTGACTATAAAAGAAGTTTTCTTCTCAATGAATGGTTTTTCCTTCACGTTTCCCGAGGTAAACATTCAATTATAATCTGTTTTAACCCAAAACGTAAAAAAATTCAACTTAAAATAAGTTATAAGATTATATAATCATTTAAAAGGAGAAATAAAGCTTTTGAAGGCATAAGTGACTATAAAAGAAGTTTTCTTCTCAATGAATGGTTTTTGCTTCACGTTTCCCGAGGTAAACATTCAATTATAATCTGTTTTAACCCAAAACGTAAAAAAATTCAACTTCAAATAAGTTATAAGATTATATAATCATTTAAAAGGAGAAATAAAGCTTTTGAAGGCATAAGTGACTATAAAAGAAGTTTTCTTCTCAATGAATGGTTTTTGCTTCACGTTTCCCGAGGTAAACATTTAATTATAATCTGTTTTAACCCAAAACGTAAAAAAAATTCAACTTAAAATCAATTATGAGATTATATGATCATTTAAAGGCATAAATAAAGCTTTTGAAGGCATAAGTGACTATAAAAGAAGTTTTCTTCTCAATGAATCGTTTTTGCATCACGTTTCTCGAGGTAAACATTCAATTATAATCTGTTTTAACCCAAAATGTAAAAAAATTCAACTTAAAATAAGTTATAAGATTATATAATCATTTAAAGGGAGAAATAAAGCTTTTGAAGGCATAAGTGACAATAAAAGAAGTTTTCTTCTCAATGAATGCTTTTTCCTTCACGTTTCCCAAGGTAAACATTCAATTATAATCTGTTTTACCTAAAAATGTAAAAAAATTCAACTTAAAATCAATTATGAGATTATATGATCATTTAAAGGCATAAATAAAGCTTTTGAAGGCATAAGTGACTATAAAAGAAGTTTTCTTCTCAATGAATGGTTTTTGCATCACGTTTCCCGAGGTAAACATTCAATTATAATCTGTTTTAACCCAAAACGTAAAAAAATTCAACTTAAAATAAGTTATAAGATTATATAATCATTTAAAGGGAGAAATAAAGCTTTTGAAGGCATAAGTGACTATAAAAGAAGTTTTCTTCTCAATGAATGGTTTTTGCTTCACGTTTCCCGAGGTAAACATTTAATTATAATCTGTTTTAACCCAAAACGTAAAAAAAATTCAACTTAAAATCAATTATGAGATTATATGATCATTTATAGGCATAAATAAAGCTTTTGAAGGCATAAGTGACTATAAAAGAAGTTTTCTTCTCAATGAATCGTTTTTGCATCACGTTTCTCGAGGTAAACATTCAATTATAATCTGTTTTAACCCAAAATGTAAAAAAATTCAACTTAAAATAAGTTATAAGATTATATAATCATTTAAAAGGAGAAATAAAGCTTTTGAAGGCATAAGTGACTATAAAAGAAGTTTTCTTCTCAATGAATGGTTTTTGCTTCACGTTTCCCGAGGTAAACATTCAATTATAATCTGTTTTAACCCAAAACGTAAAAAAATTCAACTTAAAATAAGTTATAAGATTATATAATCATTTAAAAGGAGAAATAAAGCTTTTGAAGGCATAAGTGACTATAAAAGAAGTTTTCTTCTCAATGAATGCTTTTTCCTTCACGTTTCCCAAGGTAAACATTCAATTATAATCTGTTTTACCTAAAAATGTAAAAAAATTCAACTTAAAATCAATTATGAGATTATATGATCATTTAAAGGGAGAAATAAAGCTTTTAAAGGCATAAGTGACTATAAAAGAAGTTTTCTTCTCAATGAATGGTTTTTGCTTCACGTTTCCCGAGGTAAACATTTAATTATAATCTGTTTTAACCCAAAACGTAAAAAAATTCAACTTAAAATAAGTTATAAGATTATACAATCATTTAAAGGGAGAAATAAAGCTTTTGAAGGCATAAGTGACTATAAAAGAAGTTTTCTTCTCAATGAATGCTTTTTCCTTCACGTTTCCCAAGGTAAACATTCAATTATAATCTGTTTTACCTAAAAATGTAAAAAAATTCAACTTAAAATCAATTATGAGATTCTATGATCATTTAAAGGCATAAATAAAGCTTTTGAAGGCATAAGTGACTATAAAAGAAGTTTTCTTCTCAATGAATTGTTTTTGCATCACGTTTCCCGAGGTAAACATTCAATTATAATCTGTTTTAACCCAAAACGTAAAAAAATTCAACTTAAAATAAGTTATAAGATTATATAATCATTTAAAGGGAGAAATAAAGCTTTTGAAGGCATAAGTGACTATAAAAAAAGTTTTCTTCTCAATGAATGCTTTTTCCTTCACGTTTCCCGAGGTAAACATTCAATTATAATCTGTTTTACCAAAAAATGTAAAAAAATTCAACTTAAAATCAATTATGAGATTATATGATCATTTATAGGCATAAATAAAGCTTTTGAAGGCATAAGTGACTATAAAAGAAGTTTTCTTCTCAATGAATTGTTTTTGCATCACGTTTCTCGAGGTAAACATTCAATTATAATCTGTTTTAACCCAAAATGTAAAAAAATTCAACTTAAAATAGGTTATAAGATTATATAATCATTTAAAAGGAGAAATAAAGCTTTTGAAGGCATAAGTGACTATAAAAGAAGTTTTCTTCTCAATGAATGGTTTTTGCTTCACGTTTCCCGAGGTAAACATTCAATTATAATCTGTTTTAACCCAAAACGTAAAAAAATTCAACTTAAAATAAGTTATAAGATTATATAATCATTTAAAGGGAGAAATAAAGCTTTTGAAGGCATAAGTGACTATAAAAGAAGTTTTCTTATCAATGAATGGTTTTTGCTTCACGTTTCCCGAGGTAAACATTTAATTATAATCTGTTTTAACCCAAAACGTAAAAAAAATTCAACTTAAAATCAATTATGAGATTATATGATCATTTATAGGCATAAATAAAGCTTTTGAAGGCATAAGTGACTATAAAAGAAGTTTTCTTCTCAATGAATCGTTTTTGCATCACGTTTCTCGAGGTAAACATTCAATTATAATCTGTTTTAACCCAAAATGTAAAAAAATTCAACTTAAAATAAGTTATAAGATTATATAATCATTTAAAGGGAGAAATAAAGCTTTTGAAGGCATAAGTGACTATAAAAGAAGTTTTCTTCTCAATGAATGCTTTTTCCTTCACGTTTCCCAAGGTAAACATTCAATTATAATCTGTTTTACCTAAAAATGTAAAAAAATTCAACTTAAAATCAATTATTAGATTATATGATCATTTAAAGGGAGAAATAAAGCTTTTAAAGGCATAAGTGACAATAAAAGAAGTTTTCTTCTCAATGAATGCTTTTTCCTTCACGTTTCCCAAGGTAAACATTCAATTATAATCTGTTTTACCTAAAAATGTAAAAAAATTCAACTTAAAATCAATTATGAGATTATATGATCATTTAAAGGCATAAATAAAGCTTTTGAAGGCATAAGTGACTATAAAAGAAGTTTTCTTCTCAATGAATGGTTTTTGCATCACGTTTCCCGAGGTAAACATTCAATTATAATCTGTTTTAACCCAAAACGTAAAAAAATTCAACTTAAAATAAGTTATAAGATTATACAATCATTTAAAGGGAGAAATAAAGCTTTTGAAGGCATAAGTGACTATAAAAGAAGTTTTCTTCTCAATGAATGCTTTTTCCTTCACGTTTCCCGAGGTAAACATTCAATTATAATCTGTTTTACCAAAAAATATAAAAAAATTCAACTTAAAATCAATTATGAGTTTATATGATCATTTAAAGGCATAAATAAAGCTTTTGAAGGCATAAGTGACAATAAAAGAAGTTTTCTTCTCAATGAATGGTTTTTGCATCACGTTTCCCGAGGTAAACATTCAATTATAATCTGTTTTAACCCAAAACGTAAAAAAATTCAACTTAAAATAAGTTATAAGATTATATAATCATTTAAAGGGAGAAATAAAGCTTTTGAAGGCATAAGTGACTATAAAAGAAGTTTTCTTCTCAATGAATGCTTTTTCCTTCACGTTTCCCAAGGTAAACATTCAATTATAATCTGTTTTACCTAAAAATGTAAAAAAATTCAACTTAAAATCAATTATTAGATTATATGATCATTTAAAGGGAGAAATAAAGCTTTTAAAGGCATAAGTGACAATAAAAGAAGTTTTCTTCTCAATGAATGCTTTTTCCTTCACGTTTCCCAAGGTAAACATTCAATTATAATCTGTTTTACCTAAAAATGTAAAAAAATTCAACTTAAAATCAATTATGAGATTATATGATCATTTAAAGGCATAAATAAAGCTTTTGAAGGCATAAGTGACTATAAAAGAAGTTTTCTTCTCAATGAATGGTTTTTGCATCACGTTTCCCGAGGTAAACATTCAATTATAATCTGTTTTAACCCAAAACGTAAAAAAATTCAACTTAAAATAAGTTATAAGATTATACAATCATTTAAAGGGAGAAATAAAGCTTTTGAAGGCATAAGTGACTATAAAAGAAGTTTTCTTCTCAATGAATGCTTTTTCCTTCATGTTTCCCGAGGTAAACATTCAATTATAATCTGTTTTACCAAAAAATATAAAAAAATTCAACTTAAAATCAATTATGAGATTATATGATCATTTAAAGGCATAAATAAAGCTTTTGAAGGCATAAGTGACTATAAAAGAAGTTTTCTTCTCAATGAATTATTTTTGCATCACGTTTCTCGAGGTAAACATTCAATTATAATCTGTTTTAACCCAAAATGTAAAAAAATTCAACTTAAAATAGCTTATAAGATTATATAATCATTTAAAAGGAGAAATAAAGCTTTTGAAGGCATAAGTGACTATAAAAGAAGTTTTCTTCTCAATGAATGGTTTTTGCTTCACGTTTCCCGAGGTAAACATTCAATTATAATCTGTTTTAACCCAAAACGTAAAAAAATTCAACTTAAAATAAGTTATAAGATTATATAATCATTTAAAGGGAGAAATAAAGCTTTTGAAGGCATAAGTGACTATAAAAGAAGTTTTCTTCTCAATGAATGATTTTTGCTTCACGTTTCCCGAGGCAAACATTTAATTATAATCTGTTTTAACCCAAAACATAAAAAAAATTCAACTTAAAATCAATTATGAGATTATATGATCATTTAAAGGCATAAATAAAGCTTTTGAAGGCATAAGTGACTATAAAAGAAGTTTTCTTCTCAATGAATGGTTTTTGCATCACGTTTCCCGAGGTAAACATTCAATTATAATCTGTTTTAACCCAAAACGTAAAAAAATTCAACTTAAAATAAGTTATAAGATTATATAATCATTTAAAGGGAGAAATAAAGCTTTTGAAGGCATAAGTGACTATAAAAGAAGTTTTCTTCTCAATGAATGCTTTTTCCTTCACGTTTCCCAAGGTAAACATTCAATTATAATCTGTTTTACCTAAAAATGTAAAAAAATTCAACTTAAAATCAATTATGAGATTATATGATCATTTAAAGGCATAAATAAAGCTTTTGAAGGCATAAGTGACTATAAAAGAAGTTTTCTTCTCAATGAATTGTTTTTGCATCACGTTTCTCGAGGTAAACATTCAATTATAATCTGTTTTAACCCAAAATGTAAAAAAATTCAACTTAAAATAGGTTATAAGATTATATAATCATTTAAAAGGAGAAATAAAGCTTTTGAAGGCATAAGTGACTATAAAAGAAGTTTTCTTCTCAATGAATGGTTTTTGCTTCACGTTTCCCGAGGTAAACATTCAATTATAATCTGTTTTAACCCAAAACGTAAAAAAATTCAACTTAAAATAAGTTATAAGATTATATAATCATTTAATGGGAGAAATAAAGCTTTTGAAGGCATAAGTGACTATAAAAGAAGTTTTCTTCTCAATGAATGGTTTTTGCTTCACGTTTCCCGAGGCAAACATTTAATTATAATCTGTTTTAACCCAACACGTAAAAAAAATTCAACTTAAAATCAATTATGAGATTATATGATCATTTAAAGGCATAAATAAAGCTTTTGAAGGCATAAGTGACTATAAAAGAAGTTTTCTTCTCAATGAATGGTTTTTGCATCATGTTTCCCGAGGTAAACATTCAATTATAATCTGTTTTAACCCAAAACGTAAAAAAATTCAACTTAAAATAAGTTATAAGATTATATAATCTTTTAAAGGGAGAAATAAAGCTTTTGAAGGCATAAGTGACTATAAAAGAAGTTTTCTTCTCAATGAATGGTTTTTCCTTCACGTTTCCCGAGGTACACATTCAATTATAATCTTTTATAACCCAAAATGTAAAAAAAATTCAACTTAAAATCAATTATGAGATTATATG
Source organism: Theobroma cacao (assembly GCF_053813885.1). Classification (NCBI taxonomy): domain Eukaryota; kingdom Viridiplantae; phylum Streptophyta; class Magnoliopsida; order Malvales; family Malvaceae; genus Theobroma; species Theobroma cacao. The sequence continues at coordinate 20,318,749 of NC_142643.1, forward strand.
ATCATTTAAAGGCATAAATAAAGCTTTTGAAGGCATAAGTGACTATAAAAGAAGTTTTCTTCTCAATGAATGGTTTTTGCTTCACGTTTCCCGAGGTAAACATTCAATTATAATCTGTTTTAACCCAAAACGTAAAAAAATTCAACTTAAAATAAGTTATAAGATTATATAATCATTTAAAGGGAGAAATAAAGCTTTTGAAGGCATAAGTGACTATAAAAGAAGTTTTCTTCTCAATGAATGCTTTTTCCTTCACGTTTCCCGAGGTAAACATTCAATTATAATATGTTTTACCAAAAAATGTAAAAACATTCAACTTAAAATCAATTATGAGATTATATGATCATTTAAAGGCATAAATAAAGCTTTTGAAGGCATAAGTGACTATAAAAGAAGTTTTCTTCTCAATGAATGGTTTTTGCATCACGTTTCTCGAGGTAAACATTCAATTATAATCTGTTTTAACCCAAAATGTAAAAAAATTCAACTTAAAATAGGTTATAAGATTATATAATCATTTAAAAGGAGAAATAAAGCTTTTGAAGGCATAAGTGACTATAAAAGAAGTTTTCTTCTCAATGAATGCTTTTTGCTTCACGTTTCCCGAGGTAAACATTCAATTATAATCTGTTTTAACCCAAAACGTAAAAAAATTCAACTTAAAATAAGTTATAAGATTATATAATCATTTAAAGGGAGAAATAAAGCTTTTGAAGGCATAAGTGACTATAAAAGAAGTTTTCTTCTCAATGAATGCTTTTTCCTTCACGTTTCCCGAGGTAAACATTCAATTATAATATGTTTTACCAAAAAATGTAAAAACATTCAACTTAAAATCAATTATGAGATTATATGATCATTTAAAGGCATAAATAAAGCTTTTGAAGGCATAAGTGACTATAAAAGAAGTTTTCTTCTCAATGAATGGTTTTTGCATCACGTTTCTCGAGGTAAACATTCAATTATAATCTGTTTTAACCCAAAATGTAAAAAAATTCAACTTAAAATAGGTTATAAGATTATATAATCATTTAAAAGGAGAAATAAAGCTTTTGAAGGCATAAGTGACTATAAAAGAAGTTTTCTTCTCAATGAATGCTTTTTGCTTCACGTTTCCCGAGGTAAACATTCAATTATAATCTGTTTTAACCCAAAACGTAAAAAAATTCAACTTAAAATAAGTTATAAGATTATATAATCATTTAAAGGGAGAAATAAAGCTTTTGAAGGCATAAGTGACTATAAAAAAAGTTTTCTTCTCAATAAATGGTTTTTGCATCACGTTTCCCGAGGTAAACATTCAATTATAATCTGTTTTAACCCAAAACGTAAAAAAATTCAACTTAAAATAAGTTATAAGATTATATAATCATTTAAAGGGAGAAATAAAGCTTTTGAAGGCATAAGTGACAATAAAAGAAGTTTTCTTCTCAATGAATGCTTTTTCCTTCACGTTTCCCAAGGTAAACATTCAATTATAATCTGTTTTACCTAAAAATGTAAAAAAATTCAACTTAAAATCAATTATGAGATTATATGATCATTTAAAGGCATAAATAAAGCTTTTGAAGGCATAAGTGACTATAAAAGAAGTTTTCTTCTCAATGAATGGTTTTTGCATCACGTTTCCCGAGGTAAACATTCAATTATAATCTGTTTTAACCCAAAACGTAAAAAAATTCAACTTAAAATAAGTTATAAGATTATATAATCATTTAAAGGGAGAAATAAAGCTTTTGAAGGCATAAGTGACTATAAAAGAAGTTTTCTTCTCAATGAATG